>NC_056479.1:31421441-31425644 GCF_008729295.1 Plectropomus leopardus | reverse complement strand
TTCATAGGGAAAGCTTTGAATTATTTATTTTATTTTATTTCATTTTATTTTATGAAAAACACTTTTTTTACAATAAGGAAAACTTGAATTATTTATTTTATTTTCTGAAAAACATACAGTACATTTTCTTAATAAGAGAAACTTGAATAATTTATTTTATTTTATTTTATGAACAACGTACTTTTTTAAATTAAGGAAAACTTGAATTATTATAATAATCACTAAGATGGGACCTGTGCATTAACTGGGGGGCGCTATAGAGCTGTGAAGTGATGATATGATGATATGATGAATGATGATATTTTTGTAGGCCAACCAGGAAGTTGGCATCGCTCTGGTTCCCTTGTCAGATTTTCGATTAAAAAAATATAATATAAAATAAAATAAATAAAATAATCTTTGTGAGGAACACGAGTTCTGATAGTTACACGTTTTGTTCATGATCTTCACACATAAACTCCACGTCTGTGTGTTTTGAAGCATAAACGAAATCTCCAGAAGCAAAAAGCTGTAAAAGAACGACATTGTGGTCACATGACTTAAACGTCACGACTAAAAACACTGTAAAAACACGTTAAAACCGACTTTCCTATAATACATTCATGCTTAAAACATCGAACGACGATCGAAGAATATTATAAGTAGATAACGCTGAAGTGAGAATGCACTCTGTAAAGCTGTAAAGGTGGACAAGTGGGTTTATTTTTTATTTATTCTTATTATTTATTCGGACAATTGGGTTTACTGAGTTTCTGTGTCCAGTGTGAGGACGTCTACGTCCCCGACAAACACTGTACTCACATTTAGCCACTTGTTTGCAACCCCCTTTTTTAAGACGAGCGAAACCTTAAAAGTTTGGCAATCGGGTTTAAGCGGACGTATTTTATGTTGCAGAACAAATCGTATAAATATCTTTAACGTGTGTTAACCACAAGCTACAAGACTAACGGACTTCTGCGCTTTAGGACTCATCAGCGCTCCATGACTGTACTATAATACATCTAATACACCCTGTAATACATCATAGATCTATCATAAATCTGGATACAGCCGTGGGGGCGGGGCCTCATTCATCCCATCAGAGCTGCGCATGAAGCAGAGAAAACTCTTTTTCCGCGTTTAGAAATGTGTAAAATATTCGGGTCTACTGGCCCATAGAGCATGCGTCGTAGAGATTGACAGCAGCCGAATGCTGCCGAGCGCTGCCGAGTGCGGCTGAGCGGTTAACTCGGCGGAGCGGACCGACTTCCGGATTAGCGCCTCGGCTAGTTTGAATGCTAGTCTAAAAAAATAATTTTGCGGCTCTTTCGGACTTTCCAAATGTTATCGAAGCGGATGGTTTACATCCAGACAGGGGTAGAAGACGTTTCGCGGGGGTTTTGATCCTCACAAAAAAACATTTACTGATTTACAGACGTTTTTTTTCTATATGTTAGTAAATAAGGGAAAGTCTCTCTGGGCCAGCGGCGTCACGTGACCGACTCAAACACTGTAATTCCGCTCTCGGCCACTATAATACATCCATGCTCTATAATACATCCATGATTTGACAGGAAACAGCTGATTTCCTGTTCCTGTTTCATATAACGTCACTGACCCCGCCGTCGCTCAAGCGCGGTACGTCACAGTCTCGCGCCTGCAAAAATAACGTTCATATTTCGGTAAAATTCAGTTTAACTAAAAGTTTCTACGACGTGATGTCCTCACATGGTGATGTCCTCGAGGGAGACACGAGACACGGAGACACGCTCAGTAAAGGTAAGGCTAACATGCTAACCTTGATGCTAACAGTTCGTCAAACTGACGTCAGAAAAGTGGCCACGTTGGCTCGAGGTTTCAAACCGGTTCAAACGGTCTGAACGGTGATAAAAACTGCAAACAGCAGTTTCCAGTGCGGGAAAATTAAATAGGCTATTCCTTGAATGTTTTGGAAAAGTCATGGAATTTTGTTCCGTAGACCAATAACAACACACAACATTTTTTTGTTTGTTTGTTTGTTTGTTTTCCCTTCTTTTTAACTGTGATATGGATCCCACTGGGTCTGAAATAAAGAATAAAGTAATACATGACGTGTTTGTTATTGACCACCGGAAATTTGAAACTCCAACAATAATTTAGGTTTTTTACAGTTTCTAGCTGTGATGAACGGTGTCACTTTTAAAGACTTTTTTTTTAAATTAAAGAAAACGTGCCTCCCAAAAAATGCCAAACATTTTTTAAAAATAAAAAAGGCAAAATATTTTTTTTGAAAATCGCCAAACGTGTTTAATTAAATAACCAAAACAAAACTAATAATATAAAAATAAACTTACCAAAACTGTCCAGGGTAAAAAATCGCCATCTGTAATAATAAAAATCGCCAAAAATATTCAAAGAAAAAAAAGCCCAAATTTTTACATTATTAAAAAAAAAAAAACTAAAACCCTTTTAAAAAAAGTCAATCTTGTTTTTCTTTAAGAATTAACCAAAAAAAATTAACGAAAAAAGTTGCTAGAATTTCTATAGAACATATCTATAGAAATCGCCAAACCCAAAACCTTTTAAAGAAAAATAATCTCCAAAACCAAAGACAAAAAATTGCCTAACATTTTAAAGAAAAAAGAAATGGCTTAAAATTGCCTTTAAAAAATTGCCATGTAAAATAAATACAAAAATACACCAATTTAATCTCCTAAAGCCAAAATAAAAACCATCCCCAGTGCTTAAAACATTATTTGACATGCCTCCCTTTTTTGCATCCCATAAATTAGAAATAGTCCCTGAAATTAAAAAAAAATCAGTTCTTATTCTGTTTTGAATTTTTATATTAGATATTTTTTAGATATTTTTTGAAATGATATATATTTTAAAAAGAGCTTACATGATGATAAAAACGAAGCAATAAGAGTATTAATGGTTGTTTCAAATTATTGTCAGTCTTTAAAATTTCGTCTGTGAAAAAATCCTGAAAAAGTCGTGGTGATTTATTGCTAAAAATGTCTATGAACACTGCACTTGCCCCCTATGATCATTAGTCCTGAACTCGCCCAGTGAATGAAATGTGGACACTAGATAGAGTCAGAGAGCTGTGTGTTTGGGCTCAGGTGAGTTTATTTTACACTGAGCTGTACTGACGTGGAAACATCACGCGGGGGCAGCAACAGCTCAGCAGCGTCGGGAGTCTCGGCACATTCACTTCCTGGATCGATGTGGCGTTAAAGTGATGTTTTGGCTTTAAACAGCACAGATGATTTTGTGTTTGTATCGTGTTGATGATCTGCTCCATTTCTTCATTCCATCAAAGCTGAATGTGAAGCTGGCTTTTATCTGAGGGGATTTTATTACCTTAAACATCATAATAACATCCAGCAGCTGCTGAGTGTGTCACCTGATCAGGTGATCACATGTCATAGAAGCACAGGTGTATTTAATAACAGTGATGATGGCAGCATTCAGACTCCATCAATCACATTTTATTTGCATAGCACTTTTCATGCAAACAAACTGTAACACAAAGTGCCTTACCACCCCCGTGATATCGATTTTGCTTGTGTTGTAATTTAAAAAAAAACTTAAACTATAGTGTTGAAAAATATTTTTCTTTGTTGAATTTTTAAAAGAAAACATGCTTTCCAAACCCATGATCACCAAACAAACAAACAAACAATTTGCTAAAAATTTTCTGAAACGTGTTTTTAAAAAGTAAAATAAAGAAAACAATCATCAAAACCCTCTAAAGGAAAAAAAATCACCATATTTTTCTTTGAAAATTACCAACATTTTAAAAGAAAAAATTGCAAAATGTTTTCTTTGCCAATTAAAAAAAATATGGCCAAAAATGTTAACAGAAAAAAATTACCAAATTCTTCTAAAGAACAACAAAAATCACTTACATTTTTTCTTTAAGAAAAACAGCAAAGTATATAAAGAAAAAAAAACTTTATAAAAAAATTAAGAAAAAGAAATGGCCTTAATTTGCCATTAAAATGGCCCTTGAAGGCATGTTTTCTTTAAAAATTGGCAAGTAAAATAAATTTTTTAAATTTGACATGCCTCCCCCTTTTTGCACTCCCTCCTCCCCTCTCATAAAGAACAAACAGTACCTAAGTTTTATTTAAATATTCAGTTTTACCCTGTTTTAAATTGATTATTAAGCTCTAATATAATAATGAAAAAGAACCGATAAGAAGTATTGATGCTCATTTCAGCGAATGTGTGATCCTT
>NC_056479.1:31401441-31416441 GCF_008729295.1 Plectropomus leopardus | reverse complement strand
TGGCTTCTTAGAAAATCTTATGAGGGTGGATCATATCAGAGATCAAATTAAGTTTGGAAAACCTCTCACTCTGCTCATGACTACATTGCAGTTTTTCATATTCCTTTGTTTTCTTTTTTTAAGGAACTGTGGATCCTTAAAAAACCTCAAAAGGGATTGAATTAATTATTATATTAATTATAATTGAATAATTAATATTAATTTGAAAATAAGGATTTTTTTCTTCTGACGTAAAAAACCCTTTTCTAAAATAATTTCCCCAATGCCACATCAGGATTGTGGAACCAACGACACTCATGTTTTGTTTTCTGGCAAAGATAGGGAAGTAGAGATTCAATGAGAATTGGGTATTTAACTAAAATTTTGCAGAAAAGTAAACCATTAAAGGAAATGCAAACAAGGCTCGGCCCTGTCACAGTCACTGTTGCTCATTGACATATCCCAGGCTGTAATGGAAAAAGAAAAATCTACTTAGCATATATTGAAATTCTTATTATTTTAATCTAAAAAACATAGTGGCACCATGACAAAAACCTGTTACTTAAAGGGTTAAAATTCTGAAAATTAATAATTATTTGATATTTATCATTAGGACTGATGTTGGTGTAAAAAAACAAAAAACAAAAAAAAAAAACACAACATTAAAGCAGGCCCTAAGGGATATACTTTATATTTTTATGTGTGTATATACGCTTTTATACTGTTTTTAGATGAGCTGCATTGCACACTAAGCCGTTAGATTCCTTTTTAGTAATTTATTTGATCTCTTGTGCTTAGTTGCTTTTCGATGTGTATTTTCTATGTGCAGATGCCTCCTGTTATTGTGTTTGTGAATGTTGCTGTTATATTAAGTAATTTTCTTTAAAGATCAGTAAAGTATCTCTCTAAATGTTGATGCTGAGCAAAAGCAGTGTGGGGGATCTTTTTGTCTTAGCTGTTGTAAAACAGAAAATATTCTCTGTACACTCAAAACAGCTACTGCGCTCCCAGACTTGAACAAAGACCAGCATTCTGGTGTTTATTTGCTCACGGCTGAGGCTGAAGCTCACTCAGCAGTGAAGTGTCGGAGCAAACACGTCTGTACTGTTAAATGTCATCGCCAGCGCTAAGAGAGAGAAACCTGGTGTTGCAGGTTGAGTGACCCACATTGTGAAATCCCAGCTTAACCTGTCTTCTCACTGGCAGAGGCTTTCTGAGAATGCAGCGTGTTTGTTTGTCTCTTTTTCTGTGTGTCTCCGTATTTTCACGCGTGTCAATCATAACAAGACACCACACGACCTCTGATGACTATGTGACAAAAGGTTTTTTTTCCTCTAAGAATATGTCTCAGTCCTCGCGGGGGACTGGCCAGTTCATTTTTATTTGTCTCGTAATCAGACTTTGTCACCTCCTCTGCAGCCGTCTCACTTCCAGTAAACCTGTTGAATGTAAACGACTCACACGTTATGTTGCTTTGGCAGACAGCTCGCCGTGTGAACAACGACCGAGCTTATGGTGGCAAACTTTAACGCAGCATGTAAGCAGTGAAACGGCAGATACAAACAACAGCTGATACTGTAAATCCACTCAGACACCCACCCGCCTGCTCACCCAGCCACCTCGTCCCATACCTTTGGCACAGAGCGTGTGTGTGTGTGTGTGTGTGTGTGTGTGTGTGTGTGGTGTGTGTGTGTGTGTGTGTGTGTGTGTGTGTGTGTGTGTGTGTGTGTGTGTGTGTGTGTGTGTGTGTGTGTGTGGTGTGTGTGTGTGTGTGTGTAGGGCTGCTTTATGTAACCACCCGCCTTGGCCCCAGTAAAGGTGTTACTGTAACACGTTGTGTGTGCCGGCTGCATGTGAGCAGCCACTCACATGGGCCTGCGTTGGCGCTTCTCCCTCCCCCTCCAGGTGTTTGGATTAGAGGAGGAAGGATTGAGTGGCGGGGAGGAGCAGGGAGGCCCTCGCTGTAAACTGACTCCTCTGCTGTGGCTGACTTCTTTTCCTTCCTTCTTTCTCGCAGCCAATCTCGCTTTGATTTTTTTTTAATGTGCAGTTATTGTTAGACCTCTGCGGTGACTCAATCTCCTTTGTTTCTCTTATCTTACCTGTTTTGCTTTTTACCGTAAGCGAGCCCTCAAGCGGTTTTCCCTGACAACCAGCGAGACCCGCCGCTGCTGAACGCAGCAAGCATTGCATAAACATCTCCACATGCAGCCGCGACAGTGCTGTTGCAGTTTATACCGAACATGTCGTAACATCTGCTGATGTGAAGCTGAACGCCTCTTTAATCTTCGATGTACGTTATGTAATTGTCGGGGTGGGATTCTGCTTTCTAGACGTCGAGGAAATAATTAACCAGCTGAGTCTCGGAGATACTCCAGCCTTTGTCTGACAGCGTTATTATACATCACACCCTTTATAATGGGGTTATAATCATAAAATACATAATCCAATGGTTTATTAATGATTAATAAATCTTGTACTATCAGTTATAAGATATTATTTAGAACAATTGGGAAGAGAGGTTGTGAAAATTCCCACTGGCCGTTTATTATCCCTTGTATTTGGCAATAAATGCAGTTGTAAATGTTGGTAATTATCAATAAATGTAGGGCTGCATTATTTTCACAAGTGATTGAACTTTTTTTCTGTAGTTTACTATCGTAGGAAACTAAGAACACGAGTAGCTTGAAGTTGTGCAATTTCGGGGGGCATTTTTTTACTTGCAAAATTTACTTAAAACCCTCCACTAAATGTTACCTGCCAAGCAATTGAATTTACAAAATTGAATTTGTGAAGTCTTAATTGCAACAAACTTTGTATCTAATTTAATTTATTTATCTAAGTCCACATTTCTGATGTTATGGATGTTTAAACTTACTATTGATACTAATGGTTTTTTTTACTTTGTACATTCACTCACCTGTTGGCAAAATGTAGATTAACCAAACTCACTCTAATAACTTTATTTCTTCATTCCTCTTCACAGAGACTACATATACACAGCTTGTCTGTATATATCTGCAATGCTTCAGTTAGTAAAAGATGATTCTTTCCCAAAAATTAGTCTTAAGTTTGTTCAAAAATGTACTTGAAAGAGTCTAAAAGGGAAATTCAAGGGACTTATACTTGTAGACACCTTGTAATAGCTCATCAATCTGAGCAGTACTGTTGCAGTCTGATTGACAGTTTCTTTTAGCCAATCTCTAATAAATAATCAACATTAATTCCACTATGTAAACTGATGAACTTCCTCATGTTTTATCGTTTTATTGTCTGAACCAGAGAAGTTGTAACTGGACACTTCCTGCTCATGTGTTGATCAGTCAGCTCTCTTCAAGTGTTGTTTATGAGCTTATTGCACCAGGAAGTGCCCCCCCACCCCCCTCTTTTGTTGTTTTCTTTTACTTCTGTTTGACACTTTATACAAGAAACAGGAAGTGCTCCTTTTGTCTGCCGGCTGTTCAGCTAATTCTGCACGCAGGGCTCCAGGTGTCCCCTTACCAGCCTGACTGCGTGTGAGGTGGACCACACGTTTTGTGTGTGTAAGTTCTCGGATGTGCAGTTTGGGCTTTTGTGCGCATCGTTACAGGTATGCGTGTTGTGTTTACGGGGGCGGGAACCTGAATCCTCGCTGCTCTCCTTACAGTCACTTGAAGCAGGATGGCCTGAGACAGATGGATGAGCCTGTTGACACTAATCCAGCGTATGAGGTAATGGAGTGAGCCTGTGTTTGTGCACTCCGGCTCTGCCACTCCTGACTTACTGACTGACCTACTTAACCAGCAACTCACGTGGCCCCGAAGCACACCGAAGCACACCGAAGCACACACTGTGGCTTTCCCAGAAGCTCAGGCGACCGTAAAATGTAGTGTGTGTGTGTGTGTGTGTGTGTGTGTGTGTGTGTGTGTGTGTGTGTGTGTGTGTGTGTGTGTGTGTGTGTGTGTGTGTGTGTGTGTGTGTGTGTGTGTGTGTGTGTGTGTGTGTGTGTGTGTGTGCTGGTCACGTGGAACTCTGCTGTTGGTAAACATGCCTGTTAAATTGTTGAGATAAGAACCCAAGTTGATCATTAACCCTTTAGACATTGGTTTTGTTGTGCTGCGTTCAGATGGCTTTCACTAGCATTTAAATGCCTGAAACCTTGAATTTTATTTTATTTTTGAAACGTGGGGAAGGGAAATGAGCAACTTAGAAAGAAATGTTCTGAAAATTGCAAAAACAAACAAACAAAAAGGTGACAAGGAAATCACTTGAAAAACTAGCTGTGGGGAGATTATTAGATATATAAAATGTCCAGAAAACTGTACTCAAGTCTTAAAATAATAATATTTAAAATTGGTACATTCCTTTTTTTGGCACTTTCTTGAAGTCATGTTCTTAGCCCTTTCAAAAAAGGATAATCAGATTTATCTCAGTGTTACAAATATTTTAATTGTTTGGTGTAAGATGGTCATAAAACTCAGTCTGAGCTGTCTTAACCTTTTGAAACCTGGACTGACATCAGTTATCCTGTGCTGCATTCAGACGCCTTTCGTATGCTGTTTGATCCAAATCGGTTTGATTTCTTTCAAAAACATGGACGAAAAAAAAAAAGCAATGACCGTCTTTTTGTTTTCTTCTTTTTTTTGTGGCTTTTTTTCAAGAAGTTTTCATGTAACTTTTTTCATTAATTTCTTGCTAAGTTTTCAGACCATTTGTTGTTAAGTTGCTCATCGCCTTTTTCACCATGTTTTTGGAAGAAATAAAGCCAATTTTCAAAGGGTTCAAAGGGTAAAAACATTCTCGGCGGGGGTCTGTTATTTTTTATTTTATTATCATATATATATATATATAAATTTATTTGTTTATTTCTAGACTGTTGAGTTGTTGGCACCTTGTAACTTTATGTTACTATTTTTGCACCTTGTTTACTTATTTACTTATTATACACCTTTTTTTTTATTATTCAATATTTTTAATTTTTGTAATTTTTTTTTTACTATTATATTTTTTCTTTTGCTGCTTATTATAATATTATAATATAAATTTTCCCACTGTGGGACAAAAAAAATACGGATTACCTTATCTTATCTGATTCATTTGTTCATTATAACTGAAACCTGAAACTAGATCACAAGTATAATCTTCCTAATGAAAACTGGTGGATATTTCATGTTAATATGAGGATAATTCAGTGGTGATTATTCTGATATCATTTTGTTCATATTGCCTGCACTCGATTTGTAATAAGAGGGTGTTGAATACATTTTAAAGTGGGTAATAGCAGCCATTGTGGTTTTCGGCTTACCAGCACTCAAACTATGGCTGTTTTCGAAATCATCCACTCATTCACTCACTCCCTATCCACTACATCGTGTATATGATGTAGTGAACTACATCATATACACGATGTAGGGAACGACGACGGGAGGAGAATTCGGACACTACACGGTAATTTCCTGAACGTGGTTGCGTCAGCAGATGCGCCATGGTTATTCAACTCTAAATACCATCATACTAAAAAATACAAATGTAATGTTCAATCAGGAATGACAAATATGAATTCTGAAATTTCTTTTATTGATGAATATGCACCACTAGAATATATCCCATCCACGCAGAGCTGCATTTCTTCAGCCGGAGAACAGCTGGTTCTGCTTAACACGAAGCTTAATAAGCTTCTCAACATCTTCATCAGTCCCTTGGAACAAGAAACAGAAAAAGCATTTATTTTTCTAACACACACCGCCAATTGGGAAAAGAGAACAAAACGCTATGATCAGATGTGAGCAGGTGTGCGGGTGTCTGCTCCTAGCTAGAGCTGCAACTACCGGCCAGCCCTAGCATTAGCCTTAGCGTTAGCGTTAGCTCGCAGATACAAATAACAAACCGGATGCTTCTCTCACCAACAAATCCGCTCGTTATGACAATTCGCAACTCTTAAAAGGCATAAAACCACGCCACTAAAGTATTACACGCATCAAATGTGTATATTGTAATGTTACTTAAATTTATATACAAAAGCGGCGGTTGGTGCGGCGGCCATCGTCTCCTTCTTCTCCTCTTCCAAAACACACCGGCCGCATTGCATTGTGGGATACGGAGCACAAAGTAGTGTACATTGCTTGTTCACTCAATTTTGCGGTGCATTGTGGGTGTTTTCTCGTCCACTACATAGTGGATGAAATTAATCGCGGAGAATTCGAACAACACTACAAAATGGCGAACACACTATATAGTGCACTACATCCGTGACAGGGGGTGATTTCGAACACAGCCAATGTCAATAAAGTGGAGCTAAAGTGAAATGGTCAGAAAAAAATGGGTTAAGGTCATTGCAACAAGTGGCAGTCAGTGCATGGGTTCTACATAAAAGGTGTGTGTGTGTGTGTGTGTGTGTGTGTGTGTGTGTGTGTGTGTACTCCTCCTCAGCAGTTGGCTGTGCACCTGTTGACTCTCTGCATTTCCTCTGAGGAAAGCTTTTTTTTTTTAAACTTTCTTTTTATTGATTTTTTCCAATAGAAAAAACGGAACAAGCATGTAAATATACACACAAAACGGGTACAATAAACAGGGTCATCCATAGCAAAATACAATGGCAGGTTAACAACGGGCTGGCAGAAATCAGGCTGATGAATCATGTCTAGGGCTAAGGCACCCATAGTTCTCCCAGTCCCTCTCGGTCCACAGTGGGATAAAATAAATTAGAAAAAAAAAAAAAAATACAGATTTTCCACACTGAGTATGCAATTACCTCTCATCTATGTAGTCCCTCCATTTTTCCAGTATTGGTCACCTTTTTCAGTATTGTATCTCAGGGAAAATGTCAACCTTTCCATGTTATAGATTTCTTCAACTATTCCTGTCCAGTGTGAAATTGTTGGACACTCCTTGTTCAGCCAATTCCTGGTTATTGCCTTTTTGCTACTAGCCAATAATATTTGTAATAGATATCTATCTTGTTTATTTATCGCAGTTGGTATATTTCCTAAATATATAACACTGAAACTGACATCTGGCTGCAGGTTGATTATTGAATTGATTGCTGCTATAATGTTTTCCCAATAAGATGAAATTGTGGGACATTCCCAGAATATGTGAAAGTGGCCGGCTGACACATTACCACACCCTCTCCAGCAACGTCCCTGGGCTGGGTGACTCTGAGGAAAACTTTGACCTAGATAGACAGGTTGTTTCTTTGAGCTGAGCCCGGGCAATAAATTGGAAGGTTATATCCGTTGGTTTATATTAGCTATTATTATCTGCAATTATTAGTGAAGTTCACTGTGCAACATGTACTAGAGCTCTGATGAGGCCCAAAAAAATAATCAGTTTCTGTCCAAGCCCAACTATGGCAGCAGTTTTTGGCTTGAGCATGATTAAAACTCAAAACACAAATTAAAAAAAATAATAATAATAATAACTAATATTTTGTAAAGCCTCCTTTCCACTGCACAAAAAACCTACTAACAATAACACTGCATGTTTAATTTAAAAACAAACAAAAATAAAAACACAGGTAAATTGGGCGGAACCTGACCCGACTAAAGCCTAAAGTATGAAAACATGTCCTGTCAAATAAAACCTGAATTTGATCCTTTTCTCTCCAGGGGTCTGATCCTGAACTGTCCGGTCCCCATGGCAGGACCAGCAGACTTTGTTACAGCCGCGTCCAGAGCCACTGTCCTCTCGACCAACAGCCAGTTCAGCATCTGCCCGGTAAGCACGAGCTACACAACTGCAGCTAACATCCAACATCATGCTGTTAAAGGGTCCCAACGAACTTGCACCAACACAGAAACGGCTCGACTCTGTCATCAGACTCGTTGATAAAAAGCAGAATAACAGTTAGCCCTGAAGCTCACACTCAGCAGCAGCTTCAGTTTCTTTGGTCTCGAGACATCATAGTTTAAATTCAAGAACATATAAATGTCTAACAACACTGGGGGACAGCTGGGTTGGTTTTAAGAGAGGTTCTGTGTCAGCATACGGGGAGGCGTAATCCGAGACCGTGAGATTTTAGAAATCAATAAGTATAGGGCAAAGATAAGAATGAATGAAACTGAAGTTTAGGGCAAGCTACACTGTGCGACATGGATCTAATAAACTCCAAAATCACATAGTGTATAAGAGGCTTTAAATTGAGTGTCACAGCATTTGCTCCTTCTCTGCTCTGCTATTAACAGAAGTTATACGTATGAACCCCACTCTATTCACATTATGGGAATTGAATGAAAGACTCTATTGGTAACGGTATTGCTTCAAAGATACTGGTATCGTATATGTTATAAACAGTGCGGAGCTGTACCGGCCTGGCCCAAGCCCTGTGGGTCGCTCACGCCCATCGGCTCAGGTCAGAGTTTTAACGTGCTGCTAACGTGCTGCTTGGGCTGCTGGTTTTGCCGTCAGCAAGATTTAAGACACTAACAGACTGGAAGCCATGCATTAGCTTTTGGTTGCCAAAACTAAAAACTTGTTTGGCGGTTTTGGTCATCTTATATTTTGGGTAATGAAGATGCTATGCAGTTATATATCACATTATAATTAAAATGTGACACAAAAGAATCTTTGAAGACTTTTTTTCACAGTAACTGAACAAACGTGTTTTATCAGATTCTTTCCTTTTTGTTATCGTTCGGGTTCATCTGGTTCTTTGCAGCTGACTCCGTTTGAATTTTTCACCTCACGGTCAAACAACTCGATTTGCTTTGCCGTGGTGTGTCAGACAGCTGAATGTGCGCTGGCGCACATGCAGCACTGTCACATCCTGCGTTGTCTGGCTCCAGTTCTGATTGCAACAGTATTTAAATATCACTGACGCAATAAATGTTTTTATTTGGGGTTGACGAACCCAGACTTTAATCTAGGAGATCACAGTTCGTGTCTTATGTGACACCAAAAGTCAGTGCTGCTTTGAACATAACGCCACATCACTCACACACATTTATAGGATTGTAGGTTATTTCTAGGATTTTAAGACATTTCTAGGATTTTAGGGCATTTCTAGGATTTTAGGGCATTTCTAGGATTTTAGGACATATCTTGGATTTCAGGACTGTTTTCAGATTTCAGGACATTTCTTGGATTTCAGGGCCTTTCTTGGATTTGAGGACATTTCTGGCATTTCAGGACATTTCTAGAATTTTAAGACATTTCTGGGATTTTAGGACGTTGCTAGTATTTTCGGACATTAGGGTCTTAGGTAGGTACTCTGTCGGGGGTGTGGGGGATCCTCCACTGGCACAATTTTTGATCAACAAGCTCTATTTTGATGCTGTTTTGTGGACTGTGGCACCTTATGGATACCAAAAGTACAATATCATTTCCCAGTATGAAGCACTTCATTTTTATTGTGAATTAGAAAGAGGTTGGGGGCCACCAGCAACCTGTCAGGGGCCATATTTCACCCTCCAGCCATTAGGGTTAGGGTGTGAGTATCTGACTGAGTATCTGTGATACTGTAACTGAGTATCACTGTACTATAGGGTCCCTGTGTGCATGAATATTACTCTCGTGAGGGGTCGTGATGTACAAGCGTACAAATGGGTTGCTGCAAGTGAAGTCACCTTGAATAGAAAATTAAGATATCTAAAAGTAATCCATGTATGTGTAGGTGTGAGTTCACTCTAATTGGCTATTATATTATTGGTTATCTAATATTGCATAATACAAGTGACTTCATGATAACAAGCAATTAAAACAGATTTAAACCAAAGCCTCGTGACATTTAACCTCTTTTCTGTACCTAACTTGTTTCTGCATAAGAGACTCGCTGAGAGCCACATTACCAAACCAGATATTAACTCATTTCACAAGAAGTCCTTGCACCCTCGTTAGTGTCCTCTTGTTTCTGTGTCTTACAACACAGTGACTTGCGTCTTTGCACCCAGATCTTGCAGATGTCTGAGTAAACAATGAGCAGTTGTTACAGCATGTATCTTTGATAGAGTAGGACTGCTGAAGCTCATTAGAGGCCAGAAGACGAAGACGAGCATGTGATAGAGAGCGGTGGAGATCTACAGAGACATGGACTGACAGACAAGGCGTGTCATTGTGAGAGCGAGTGTCTGGCTGGCACAATAAACCAGATCCACATGGAGGCCTGTGAGGATCCAGGCCCACGGCCCGGTCCTTTGTCTGTGACAGGAGGCCATGTGGGGAGGGATAACATGTCCTGAGACATGTCAGTCAATGAGACACTCTCATGCACCTGCTTCCATTATGTGTTCATGTGGATCCCACTGAAGTCCTGGGAAAGTGCTTGTGAGATTTAGACCCTAATTAACAAAAAACTCTAACTGTATCTTTAACATAATCATTTATGACGTTATAGCTGAGCATCACTAATCAAGGACTCATGTAAAAGCATATTTGTAATGCTGATATTTTTAAGTTTATGAATACATGTTGACATGGAAGACACGTTTTTCCCTCAAACCCAAAACACAAGCGCACACAAGCATGTGAATAAAAACACCAAAAACAAAAAAAAATCACAAACAGAAATCATTAAAGCCAGCAACTGAGAAAATGCTATCCTAGGAGAGCAAACACCAGAGGCAGGGGAAAACTTATAAATAGAAAGATAAATAAATAAGTAAATACAATTATGATAGCAATAATTAATAAATAAATAAAATACTCAAACTGTAAATAAGAGGTAAATAAAAGGGATAACAGCAGAAATTAAAACAATAAATAAATATGATAAAATGATAAACTGATGTAGAGAGTAGTAAAACTGTGAAACAGACTAAAATATCTAAATAAATAGTCTATAGATAAAAACGGTCAATTAAAAGCCAAACTGAAGTTTGTTATTAGCACAAGCCAGGGTTGTGCCCACGGTCACGGTTTTTACGCTCACACGGACCTCGTTTAGGGGTCATTACGACCTCTGTCCCAAGCTCAGACGTGAGACCACACCGTCCCCCAGAGCCAGACCAGCTGTGTCCCCCTGCTGCCAGACCGCATGCTAAGCCAAAATAAAAGTGTTAATTTCCCAAAATGTTGAACATGCCAAAAAAAAAGGAAAACCAAATAAAATAAAAGCAAGAAAAACAACACCAGAATGCCCGTCGGACACATTCAGAAAACAAACATGAGTATTTCATGTACGTAAAGGAGCAGGAGGAAGTGAATCCTACACCCGTTTATCAGTTTAACAAAGAAAAAGCTCATTTTAAACATGAACATTCCCAGTTTCTGCCCCAATATTCACCACACACACCTTAATCTAATTAAATAAGAATTCAGACAAAATCAAGAACAGATCAATCTGAAAAAATACCCCTTTCCAACCTTACTCTGCAACCCAACCTTGGCAGCATATCTGCTCATAATGTTTACCTAATTGTAACTGGAGTGCAGTAGGAACAGAAGACCATGATCTCGTGAGACAGCATTGACTTCACTGCAGCAGAAACAACTTGAAGGAGTATCCACCCTGTCTGTCCAAATGTGTCCCTGTGTGGATTGTGTTAAATTGTGCATATTTTTGTTCTTTGGGCATGAATTTGATGTTTGTCCAGCATCACTTTGACCTCTGACCCTGTCATGAAACGATCAGGTTTTATTTTACTGCCTCTTCCACAGACGTCAGGATGCTCTCAGGTCTGGCTCACCTGAGCCGTGCTGGTGGCTGCTTTGTGACAAACTGGATGAAACTGGATGAGAAACTAGGTTCAGTGGCTTCATGTGTGGGAAGAAGCATCAGTTACACTTGACACAAACTGGAGCTGTGTGTGTGTGTGTGTGTGTGTGTGTGTGTGTGTGTGTGTGTGTGTGTGTGTGTGTGTGTGTGTGTGTGTGTGTGCGTGCGTGCGTGCGTGCGTGCGTGCGTGTGTGTGTGTGTGTGCGTGCGTGCGTGCGTGCGTGCGTGCGTGCGTGCGTGCGTGTGACAACAGCGTGAGAGGAGGCAACAGACAACGTGAGCAAAAGATGCATGTCAGCGGGGCTGCGGTGTGTGTCACTGGATGGAGGTCACAGTGATATCTATGGAAATGAAATAAGACGTGCTCTCGTAATGCTACAGCAGTCTGTTTGTTAAGAACCAGAGTAGAACCAGAGTACAATCTGTACAGTAAACAGCTTCTTCTGAGTCCTTGAGTTTGTTTATGACCATCATCTCTGTTTTCGGTACAAAGCCCTCAGTGGATTAGATAGCGCTATTATGAGTGTCATACAAAAGGTTCTTTTTGTTCTGAGTTGCGTAACATAGCCGCTGAATGTCGTTCAGCTTCTCTGCTTTCGGATCATATTTTGGCGATCTCACTGGGAGACCCTTCTCAGGGGTTTATCTCCTCTCCCCTCCCACCGTATCTCATTTACACTGTGAACGTGGCGACGCTGACGCCCTGCTGCCGTGTGCAGCACTGAAGCCGGCGCTCCCGATCTGTGATTCACGACGGTCGTTGTGTTGTTGCGCGGGTCAGGTATCAAGTTGAAATGTGAAGATGTTGCTGTAGTGTCTTTTAGACTTTGACTGTGTTTAAATGCACTGATACTCCAGCTTTGGCCCTTATCCCAAAAAGGACATTATTCCTACTAAGCTGTCAACATTCAGCCGATAATATGTCGACCCCTAATTCTTTATAATATGGTTGTTGCTAGTTTGTTTCTTACTGCCACAGAGGAGGCCTGTGTCCCATTCTGATGTCCACTGGACGGCTGTCATATCCCACACGTCTTCATCAAAAAATGCTGTGTTTAATGTTTTAAAGTGCCAAAATAAACCGGAGAAATCTCGGGGTCCCCTCCTTTTCTATATTCTGATCCTATATTTCTGCTCTTATTCCAACCTTGGTTACTGAGGACAGTACGTCCTGTACGTCCTGTTATGAGTTTGTGTCCCTCAGACACATGATTATGATTAACTGTTTAGTTACAGGTTACTCTCCTCCTGGATGTGTGTGTGTGTGTTTGGGTCTGTGGGTGAGTGTGTGTGATTGCACTTTTCAGTTTTTTCTATCTTGATTTATGTGTAGTTTTGTCGCCACAACTTGTCAATAAAAATAATATTTAAAAAAAAGAAAATGCTATGTTTGGAATAAGGCCTACTTTAGAAAATCCAAAGGAATATGCTGTTAACATGAGCTGTATAAAATTTGGAATAATAGCGGAAAATTAATTCTGTAGTTAATGAATCATCGGTGACTTCCTCCTCCCACTGAATAATGCCACGCTGCTCAGTTGTTGATGCGTAGCGTGAGTGATTGAACTTGTTAGCTGCAGCTCTGTCTCTACCGGTGGAGTGATAGAGTGCGGAAAGTGTGTTTCCCCGGTATGTGACACGCTGCCCTGAACAGCAGACTCAAATTGGAAAGCTGTGGTCACCCACACACACCGATGCAGTCAGCTGCTGCCGGGCCCCAACACTCACATTCCCGTCTGAGGTGAAAATGAAAATCACCCCATCATCCTCTCCTTACTTCTGCTTTTTTCTCACTCAGTCCCACTCTTGTACCAGACGTGAAACTCCACTTTTGACTTTGTGTCCTCAAACGGTGGCCTTGTTTCATCCCCGTAAACAAACGGTCACAGTGCTGCATTAAACGCAGAGAAACGAACCGAACCTGCTGATGGATAACGCTGCTCTAAGAGGGGTCACAGCGCAGACGTGACATTCCTGCTGTCGGCCGTCGAGGCCCAATCAAAGCCGGCGGAGACACGTGACGACAGTTGAGTCTGTTGGTTTGTGATCTCGCCGACTGCTGCTGTATATGGTCAGGATTCCTGGAGCAGAGAGGAGATTTCCTCTGAAGTCAGGGAGGAAAAAAGGGAGGAGGGGGGTCGCAGAGAGACACCGCCATGTTAGGAGGGCCAAATCTGAATTTTAAGCATGCCCTCCTCTGCTGGAGCTTCTCGATCATCCCCCCCCCCCCCCCCCCCTTCACCCCTCTGTTACCCCACAGCCTCGGGCCTCAGCTGCTGCGCTGAGGGTTCACTCGAGGCTTCGCTGCTTGTAAAGTTATTTGGTGGAGGGGGAAGAGCAAGGCGGGGCTGGGCTGAAGAAAGTAGGAGGAGCTGACCTACATTTCCCTGCAGCCTCCAGCACCACGGTTTAGTGCTGTGTGGATCCCCACAGAGGGACGGTTGACTAATACCTATTTTTGGTTCAAATTATGGCTTCAGAAGATGTAAGATCACACCATATGGCTGCTTGAGGAAGCACTTTAGCATGTTACTCCTTTTTTTGTTCTTTTAATGATGAAGCAAGACAAAACATGACGATTCAACAGAAACAGGTGTGACCAAAGAAAAATGATGTTTAAAACAGGATTGTGTCCAAAAAAAGGTAGATGTTCCTTTAGTTAATGACCAGCAATACAGCTGTAAATGTTAGCATGCTAACTGATAAACTAAGATGGTGAACACTGTTCGCCAGCCCGGTCTCCAGATCAAAACACTGGCATCAGTTTCTGCAAACCACGGATATGTTACATTCGTACATTTTGTACGCATCATATCAACGCTCCTGAAGAGTTCAGATTGCATGTTTATGAGCTGAGCTTGTCCTGAGGAGCAGGGGATGGTGGAAGACAGACGGCAAGACAAGTGACATTTCCAGACAGATTTTTGGCGACAAAACCTAGTATTTGTTTATGCAATGATGGGTCATTTCCAGAAAGATTTTTGGCGACAAAACTGGGTATTTTTTTATGTGGTGTTGGGATATTTCCAGATGTGTTTTTAGCGACAAAGCTGGTATTTTTTAATGCAATATTGGGTCATTTCCAGACATATTTTTCAGTGTGGTGTTGGGACATTTCTAGGTGTTTCTTTGGCGACTTTGTGATTTAATTTTTAGTCACTCACGTAGAAAAGGTTGTGAGTAGGGAGTGATTGCATGATCTTTCAAGCGTGTTACACCTTGTTGGTGAAGCGCTTTGCTTACAGTTGAAAAGAAGCAGACAATAATTGCATGTATGTCTGAGGAAACACACTGCAGTCAAAAGGCTAAAAGCTAAAGTTTCAGTAATTGTTGGCATGCTGTCATCATACTCCTCCCTTTAAACCCTAAAACATTACAGTCAAACACAGGGA
>NC_056479.1:31271441-31391441 GCF_008729295.1 Plectropomus leopardus | reverse complement strand
TTTTAGGGACTAATCGTGTAATAAATCTGGTTCACTTTTTCATTGAATTAACTTAACACACAAGGCCATTAAGATGACAAGTTATGAGTAGATTATTAAAATATAAAACCTCTGAAACTTAGAAAGAAAACACATTTAAAACTGCAGGTCAGTGTGGTATTTTGTGTGTGTGTGTGTGTGTGTGTGTGTGTGTGTGTGTTCATGACCTAAAGAGTGTGCGCTGTGAGGGGAGTGGGGGCTTCAGTTGGCCCAAAGCTAAATCAGAGCGAGGCCCCTCCCCGTCCCAGCTCTGCTCACTGGGCCAGCGGCCTCAGACCAGTGTGAATGTGGGTGAATAACTGTGTGCAGTGTTTAATGTCTCATCCACTAAAGATGTCGTCACTTTCGCTGCGATCTTAAACCGAAACTTTTATTTTTGCCTCTCCTCTTCTTCAACGCATCCTTCACCTTTCTGCTTTCTTCTTCTTCTGCATTATACTGTGGTTATCCACCTTTTGCTTCTCATCGCTTTTCTCTTACATTTTTACTCTTTATTGTCGCCGCCTCTGATCAGACAACACTCCCACTGCATGAAACCTCTTCGTAACACGGTAATACACTGAGCCTCAAGCTACAAGCTGCTTATGTAAGCAGAGAAGCGTTTCATCTCCTTATTTTCATATGCTTGTTATTTTGAGTGGCTTCAGAAACTGGAATAGATCTCCAAGAATACGCAGTTGTTTTTTTTAAACGATGGTATTTTTTTTCCTGTCTATGAAATAATCGTGTTAAAGTCACTATGAGCTGAGGAGATCTTGCACTGTGTTGGATAGTGAGCTGCTGGGAATCGTGCCTTCAGGGCGGCATACGACAAACAAGTAGGTCATCTCTGCAGCCGTGTGGTGAAATCTGCGTGCATCATCAGTCCACGCGCTGCACATATAGACTCTGTGTGTTTGCACGTGCACATTTGTATGCACAGGTATGTTTGCTCAGAAGCTGTAGAGTAGTGCAGCCATACTCAGCTGGCTTCGCTTTGCGGACGCTTTTCTAGGGTTTTAGAACATTTTTAAGATTTTAGGACATTTTTAAAGTTTTAGGACATCTCTAAGATTTTAGGATTATTGTAGGATTGTAGGAAAGTTCTCAGAATTTTAGCACATTTCCAGGATTTTATGACATTTTAAAGATTTTAGGACTTTAGATTTCTAGAATTTTAGCACATTTCTAGGATTTTAGGACGTTTCTAGGATTTGAGGGCAATTTTAGGATTTTAGAACATTACTATAATTTTAAGACATTACTATGATGTAAGGACATTTCTAAGATTTTAGGACATCTTTTGGATTTTAGAACATTTCTTGGATTTTGGGATTTTTCTTGGATTTTAGAACATTTTTTCAGGATTTTAGGATGTTTCCAGAATATTAGGATATTTCTAAGATTTGAGGACATTTCTAGGATTTTAGGACATTCGTGTCTTAGCTAGGACCTGGGGGTCCTCCACTGGCACCTTTTTGATCACCAAGCTCCATTTTGATGCTGTTTTTATGCACTGTGGCACTTTATGGATACTAAAAACTACAAAAACAATTTCCAGGGTGAATCACTTTATTTTTGTAGTGAATTAAAAAAAATGGCTGGGGGGCCAGATTTGGCCCATGGGCTGTAAATTGAACCAAGACTAAACTTTATTAATCCCACACCAGGGAATTTCACACGTTTGAGCATGACTGGAACAGTGTTTACAGCTGCAGGGAAACCTGCTGCCTGACTTTGCTCCTTATTAGTATTCAGCGCAGGTCACCTTGCGTCCACTGCTGTATGTTCTGAAAAGCACAAAGAAAATGTAATTTGTGGTCACGGCTGTACTTTCCGGTATGCAGGCCGGGGAACTCTGCAGCCGGATCAGCTGAGTCTGACCTGGCTTTGCAGGCATCCTGCATCAAGCCCCAGAAATGTGTGAGAATCTTCTAGTGTGTCATCCTGGAAACAAACCAGACCTCTGCAGTCCTGGGGTCCCCCCCTCCCCTTGTTCCCTACTATTCTGCTCTCTCATCCTCCTCTGGCTCCCCGTCCTCCCTCCCCCCCTGCCTGCCTCCCCTCCTGCCCCACTAACCCTTTTCCCGAGGCTGTGAAGGGGAACCAGGTAACATGAGAGCCCTGTTTCTGCTCTGTTTGCTGGGAGCGTCTCTGCTGCCAGAAACAAACACGAGTGACACGGATGGATCCGTAACCTTCATCGATCCTTCCTTCAGCGCACTCTCTCTCTCTTTACTTCTCCTCTTCCTCTCTCTCCCCCCTTCCCTTTCCGCACACACTGACCTACTTTCCTGCTGACCTGTTTATGCAAGCTCCGGTGCAACAGCCGTTCAAGTCAAATCAGGAAAACAGGGGACGCAGCAGAAAAGCTGCCAGCGCTCCGCTGCTCCGTGCAGGCAGTGTCACCTTCATGTGATCCCACGTAAGGTGGCTGTTCTGAGGACGTTTTTACTGAAAAACTGAATCCTGCAGAAGCCTGGGTGCTGTTTCTTTCTGTTTGCACATGTATTTGTGTAATAAAATGTGCGTTGGTATGTGTGTGTGTGTGTGTGTGTGACTGAGAGCATTGTGAAGGGCATTGATGCGTCAGCCTCAAAGAGGTGCTTTGTTTGCAGGCTTAGATCAAGTTAGTGCACTGGGTTAACTTCCCTCCAGCCCACCGCTCCTCCCTTTGCCCTTTACGTTGTTATGAACATGACCCCGTTTTAGTTTAGAAGAGGGTGGGAGACAAACAGAGAAACTGATTATTGAAAAAATATATGTATATTATTTTTTAAGATACACTGTATGTATGTTCTTACTCAACAATTGACCTGTTTTTAGGGACTAACTGTGTAATAAATCTGGTAAAGATTTACGCTAAATTATCTTCATTGTCCTGCATTAAAAAAAGATCATGTCAACCCAAATTAAGGAGGCAAGACATACGTAGATTATTGAATAGGAAACCTTTGGCAAAGCCCAGAAATTGGTTTGATTTCTTTCAGAATCATAGGGAGAATCAACAGGTAAGTTAACAATACATGGCCCAAAAATTAGCAAAAAAAAATAGTTAAAAAAAAACACCCAGAAAACAAGAAGATTAGCTGATTATTAGCACAATGTTTTTTGGAATATAATTTTAAAAAAATAAAAATATTAAAATTATAAATATAGTTTTCTGGACATTTTCCCTATTTTTTTAAATACTTTTCCAACAATCCTCCACTCTTTTTTCAAACTAATTTTTAGGTAATTTTATATACTGTGTACAAACTTTTGGCCTTTGTTTCAGTTCAGAAGAGGGTGGGAGACAAATAAAAAGGGATTATTTAAGATACACTGTTTGTATGCGCTTATTTAATAATGAACCAATTTTAGGGATCAATTTTGTAATAAATCTGGTACAATTTTAACTGTATTATCTTTTATTATCTTGCATTTAAAGAGATAATACCAACCGTAAGTGATGAGGAAAGGTGGATTATTTAATATTAAACCTCTGAAACCTGAGAATTTGGTTTGATTTCTTTCAAAAACAGGAAGGAAACAATTTAACAATTTATGGCCCAAAAATTAGCAATAAATAAATAAAAAAGGGTGAAAAAGACAAGAAAATTACCTGAGAGCAAGCAACAAAACAGTTAAAACAAAAACAAAAAACTATTTTGTGTTATTCATTATGTTTTTATTTAAAGATATTATAATTCTAAACATAGTTTTCTGTATTTTTTTGGACAATCCTCCATTTTAAAAAAAACAAAAAAACACCTAATTTGTAGGCAATTTTCTTCTACTTTACACTAATTTGCTCCTCCTTTGTTTTTGACAAAAAAATCAAGTCAATTTGCTCCGGTTTTAAAGGGTTAAGGAGGTCAGTCCTAATTACGAGGGCTAGATATGTTGATTATTATACATTAACTGTTCGTATAGAGTCTGTATTCACGTCCATGCAGCCTGTCAGTGTGGACGTTGATAACACAGCAGGCTGTTCTGGGTTGGACAAAGAATGCAGTGGGACTCGGAGGTTGGCAGGACAGTTGGGCTGGCAGCAGCAGTCCGAGGCTCAGACCGGCTCTGCCCCGGCTTTGTCCCGAGCATCACGCACAGCTGACTCTCTCACTTTGGTGGACAGAGGCTGTTCAGTTTGAAACAAGGCCCAGTTTGAGTCTCTGCTGCTAATATTCTGGATTTTGGAGGGCCGCACCTGTTCAAGATGTCACAACAAAAGCAATCCTTTGGCTTTGTAGACCTGAGTTATTTTATTATTTTTTAGCCCTTTAAAGGGTGACTTTACCCCAAAATCAAAACTCATTTCACCTTTAGTGCTATTTATCAGTCGACGTAGATTTGATGTGAGCTGCAGAGTGTTAAAGATATCAGCCTCAGAGATGTCAAAAACATACTTTTAAAAAGATCAACAGCGGTGTGTCTTTCCAGAAATCACGACCCGGTTTCTCAAGATGATTCACAGAGCTCGTCGTGAGCAGTTTTAAGTAGGCACCACCAATCTCGCTAACGTTACAGCTCGGCCGAGGAGGACGCCATCGATGTTTGAATCTCACACTGTCGTGAGCACCAGCCTCTTGTCCTTGAGTAGATGCACGGTTCGCTCTGCACAGTGGTACCGTTGGTAGGTGTAGTTCGGTAGAAAGAAAAATATTTCGTTCATAAAACTGCTCACAAGGTCTGATTATCTTGAGTAACCAGGTCATGATTTCTGGAAAGAGACATTGCTGTTGAGTTTTTTAAATGTAGTAGTTTGGCGCTTTTACCACCACAAGCCAAGTGCCATCTAGTTCTATTTTATTGGAAAAAAAGGCAGAAATCTCTATGGCCGATATTTCCCAGCACTCTGCAACTCACGCCAAAACAATCTAGACTGATTAATACCACTACAAGTAAGAGGGACATTATGTATTTCAGATTTTAGGGCGAACTGTCCCTTCAAGGTGTAATCAAGGTCATGTGTAGCATGTAAAAGTAACGAGAAACCAAACATGAAGCTGTCTTCAGAGGGGAGTGTACCTGTGCAGGGTTTGGCTGACGTGAGTGAGTGCACCCTTTGATGATATTTTCATGCATTAAGCTCTCGTCTCTTAGTAGAAGTAGGCCAGTGTTACATCAGACGAGCTTGCCGGGGAGTTTGCTGGCCCCACCGAGCAAAGCGTGTCACTGTGAAGCTCCTCGCGTTGCAGATTAGCCTCCGATGCCAAAAAACAAAAAGTGAGTTTCCTGCGGGGAGCTCCATACAAGGCCGTCTCTGCACAAAGGAAACAGGTTGTGCCTCTTAAACATAAGACCTACAATATGCAATACTGACTTGAGGTTATATATATATAACTGCATATTACTCTTTTAATGTAATTCTTATTTATTCTATTTTTGAATTTCTCTACAGCTACATATGCCAAAGAGCAACTGTAACATGTCCTAATTTCACTCTGGGGTTCAGTAAATGATTTCTGATTTCTTAGAAAAGCAAAAAAAAAAGTTATGTCGTTGAATAATGGATGACAAGTATTTCAGAACTGTGATGTTAAGTGTCATATTTGTTGACTTTTTGAATATAAAATATCATCTCTTTTATGATTAAATGCTTTTTGACGTTTGTGTGAAGTTTTGTTGTAATAAGCGTACGATTTCTTGAGTTACAGCCAAAAATTTGTTTGGTGAGGTCACTTTGATCCGAGCTTTTGACTTTTGACAAACAAAATCTAATCTCTTTATCCTTGGCTCCAAGTGGATGTTTGTGTCAAATTTGAGGAAGTTTTCTGTGTTCTTGAGAAAGTGCTTTCACAAGAATGAGATACATTAGGTCACAGTGACCTTGACCTTTGACCCTTGACTACCCAAATCTTAGTTCATTGTTGAGTCCAAGTGGATGTTTGTGCCAAATGCAGCTGCAATACTCAACCTAAAGTCCGTGGGCTAAATCTGGCCAAATTTCCGACCATTTTCAATTCACAATAAACCTTTTCACAATTACATGCTTTTGTACTTTGAATGTATAAAGAAGATACCAGAGTGCATTTTAAAAAAACATAAGAAATGAGCTTTTTTATTTAAAAAAAGAGAAAACAAAGTCCCGAGGGAGGATCTCCTGGAACCCCTGACAGAGATTCAGGCTCATCACTAACCCTGAGGGAGGTGCTTTTTATTCTTCATGTTTTAATAATTTTGGCTGTGTCCATGCATATGGCATAAAGTCTGGCAAGATTGTGTATTTTTGTTTTAGTTTTTGTGTGTTTTTTCATCTAAAAACATAGTGGCAAAAACATAGCAATTAATACGGCCAAAATTCTGAACATTGGTGAATATTTGATGTTTATGATTAGGACTGTTATTAAAAAATTAACTCAATGAAAGTGGGAAGTAATTTTAATGTATGATATTTTTTAAGGCTTGATTCTGAAAAGCGCATTTTGTGCGATGTGAGTGTGTGTAATCTCAAAGCTCCCTTAAAATTAATGATTAACTTTGTGGATTGACTGGCCCCTGGCTGCCTGTCATTTTGCACAAAAGTAGCCCCAGGAAAAGCATATTGAGTATCCCTAACGTCAAGAAACTCTATCTGTCCCTGAGGAATATGACAGATTATAACCGAGTGTGGGTATGATACTGTATTGCCCTATTTTATTCAGTTTGGCTGGTGATGGTGATTCATTCTCTTCTGTCCATCAGTGATTAATGCGTTACCTAACTGTTGGTTCGGGAATAAGGTTTATGGGACATCATAACAGTTGATAAGATGACGAGCCAGGCTGCCAGCTTGTATGTGCTGCCTACGGATTGTGATTATAATTTTGACAGTTTCTGCTCTTAGACGGATCAAAATTGTTGCTCAGTTCAGTTTTAGTCTTGCATTTGGAGCTGTAAAATTCAGTTGGTCATTTGGTTACAAGTTGATGTGTGCAACCATTTTAACACTGGTGAAAAAACAGAGGAAAACAGGTCATTTCCATGATATGTTGATATGGTCAACATTCTTTTATTTTTCGATCTTGAAATGCTCCCATCTTCCACAATGAACATTAATGTCTTTACATACATATTCATGTCAAAAGAAAGCGATGGTAATGACAAGCCAGACCAACCACCACTCGTCTCTAAACACCACTCTATATTTGCCCGTTTCTTTTTTCTTTTTTTGTCCTTGTGTCTTTTTCATAAAACCATCAGAAAAACCACAAACATTACTGATTAATACACACTGAAAAAGAAGGGGAGGGGAAGAGGAGGAATGAGGCAAATACATGTCATCACAGTCAATAGGAGAAAAGACACAGTATAGAGAAAACAGAACAACACCTCGACAAAAAAAGAGGATATAAAACTGATGAAATAAACATTACAGTGTTGTTCGGGGGTGGGGGGAACTTTACATTTATACACAAGCGCCAAAAAGCCAAACATGGTACATAGACTTTTGTTAAACAAGGATCCAGTGAAGGCAATTCATCACTGCCCAGTAGCAGAACTACCATGAGAAAGGGATGAATAACCCCTGAAATGAATAATGGAGGCACATGGGAGACAAGGGAGCTCCTTTTTCTTCATTAATTATAGCTCAGATTGTTGCTGGGGGCTTTAACGCTGGCACCAATTGGAGAATTTCAGCTCTTATTTTGCAATAACTAAATTATCTGGGCTCCAATGTGTGCCTCAAGGGCCATTCTTGGTCACACTACAAAACCTCAAGATCTGTTAATGTGCAATAATTCTTCTTAGTTACACATCTTTTTCAGAGCTCATTGCACTGTAATTTGTTTACATCAATGTGACTTGACTCCACTTTCGCCCCCGATCATCCCATTCCTCCATCACAGTCCAAACTCAATGCTGCAGTATGTAACGGGAAAAAAAAAGATCTGTACACATTCTCCGTCTATGTTCCTGTGGGCTTTTCTACAGTGATGGGCATGTGGAGAAGAAGGAAATAAATACATTGGGCCAGTGAATGGTAACAACAACAAGATATGGTTGATAAAGCTGAAATAAACTCGAGGCTCAGAGCCTGCAGCTGGTGAATTCCACCCAATATTTAAAGGCTGGTTAAAGGTTAAGAAATCCAAACATTTTAATGAGGCCCTCGCCTCAGGAAACAACGTGTTCTCCATTCAGTGCTGTTGGCACTCCAAACTGGACGGCCATTTCTGTGTAAACAGGGCATTAACAAATGATTAATGCTAAAGCTTGACAATCAAGAGAGAGGTGTTTGAATTTCAATGGGTCCTGGAGCAACTAGGGATGTCAGGTTCGGTAAATTTTGCTACCTGGTAATCAGGTAAGTTTTGATTGACCCTTTGAAAGCTGAAAACAGTTGTCTTGATTTCTTTCAAAAATATGAGAAGAAGGAAAGGTGCCACAAAAGAAGAAATTACCCAAAAAATTACAAGAAATGTGTTAAAAGTCCAAAATTTGTAAAAAAAAAAAAAAAAAAATCTAATAAGTATACAAAATAAAAAAAAGGATAGAAAAAAACACGAAATGACATGGAAAAAGTGCTTAAAAATATAATTTTCTGGGGCGCCTGGTGGCTCAGTGGAGGTGGCTGTGTCCTCGCCGCAGAGGCCGCAGGTTCGAGTCCGGCGTCGGCCCTTTGCTGCATGTCTCCCCCTCTCTCTCTACCCCTTTCACGCTCACACTGTCCTGTCGATCAAAGGCAATAAAAGCCCAAAAAATAAATCATGAATTTAAATCTGTAATCATGATAATTATATAGTTTTTCCCTCAATTTTTTCCCCTAGCTTTTTAAAAATTATTTTCTAAACCTAATAATCAGTGGAACATTTCTTACCAAGCTGCAAGTGGCCCTTTTTTCATGTTTTTTGAAAGAAGTCAAAACTTTTTGCTAAGTGTTCAAACGTTTAAATGCTTCTGAAAGGCTTCTGAAAGTAGTGCAAGAAAAGTGATGTTGTTCCAGGTTTCAAAGGGTTAAAAAAAAAAAAAGGATCGCCAAATGGCACAAGAGGCGTCTCCTTTCAGTCTGGCGCTCCACTGACTCAGTGAGCTTTAGCGCCACATTTCAAAGTGCTATCCATTTGAAGATGGTGAAATTTTAATATTTTGTAATTAACATCTGTCTTTAATTGTATTTCCTGGTTGCTTTACTGACAGACCTTCAGTTAGCTTAAAGTGGAAACACACCTGACGTAAAAGAAAATAGTCAAAATCTCATATTGACATTATATATTGGGAGAAATAGGCTGGACAAGGAAGAGATCTAATTTGAATTTCCTTTCCTCTATATTTAGACAAACATGCGTAACCAGTCAAAAATATTCTCTGCAGTTAACTGATTAACTGCAGAGAATTAATTAATGTAAATATCGCTGACGTCCCTAGTAGCAACACTGGACAACGTGGCTGTACAGTAATTGTGAATCGTAATAGGATGGTCACTTTCAGAAACCCTCTTTTACCATTGCAGGTTTGTCGCATTTTTGTTGAATTTGTATTCAAATTTTCTTTGTAAAATATATATTTATAATAGATACATATATTCATATATCACAGTAATATACAAACCAAGTGCTTAAAAAATAAAGGTGATGGCGATCTTTTGTGAAATACTGGAGATGGTTGGGGAGAGTATGGGCTGGCAGAGGTAGGGTCTGGGAAGAGGTATGGAACTGGATATTTGTAGTGTTTCTTTGGTCGAGGGAATGTCCCCAGTGTACGTTTGCATTAGATTTGAATTAAGGCAGATAGCCATACGTATGTATGTTTGTCTACAGTCAGATATGTACCAAATTCATAGTACTGATAAAGCTCAAAACATTTCCTTTTTCTACATTCTTGTTTGTGATCTAAATGTCGATGTTGTTGGGTGACATGAGTAGAAAAGCAGGTAGTTCCATTCCTCCTCTCATCACATAAACAAAAGTGCTTCTGTAAGTATGGAGAGGATGTAAGAATTGACAAATCTGTACAATATATACAAATATCATACAGCCCTACAAGATGTCCAACCTTTGGTGGGGATAGGGGAGTAGAAAAGCCCAGATTTTTGTCCTGAGGGCTGGAGGAGGGGATGTGATTATAGGGCAAAGGCATGATGGCAGGGTAGTTCTTAGGAGGAGATATTTTGGCTTTTTTCGCCTAATCTCGCCTCTTGTTTCTACGTCCACCTGTCTCCTTTTTCGTGCTCTCCTTCTTGGGCGCCGCCGCCTCCGCCGACACCGCCTGTTTGCCGCCCAGACTCTCTCGGACAGTGTTCTGCTGTGGCATGAGGGACAGGTAGGGATGTTGTGGCAGCGGAGGCGGCGTGGCCGAAGGAGGAGTTGTTGGAGACTCCTGGCCGGAGCCCCCGCTGCTCCCGGTGCTCATGGCCCGGTGCTTGAGTCTGAGTTTGTGGGGCAATGCTGTGCCCCTCACCTCCCCCTGGGAGGCTTGGGAGCCACCCTGGGAGGAGGGCAGCGGCGAAGCGGGATGGTGGAGGCTGGTGAGATGTTGGTAGCTGCTCGTGTCTGAGCAGGATGAAGAGGGGGACTCGTCATCATCCGTGGAGGCCTCTTTGTCAGAGCTGCGGGGGTCTCCGTCACTCGATGATGTGTCCTTGTTACAGGAGCTCGATTGGCCTCCAAAAGTTTCACGCCTGTGCTCGCCCTCGTAGGTAAGCACGGGCGGCTCCTCGTCTTGGGCACTGAGGTATGACTGAGGCTGCTGGAGGTGGTGGTACAGGTAGGAGTGGTTGACCCCCTCCGTTGCAGACGGATCTCTCTCCTGCTGCTCCTGCGGCAGGTGCTGCTGGGGCGGTTGGCACACTCTGTACACCTGTCTGTCCCCGGCCTCGTTACGGCTGTCTGAGAGCTCATACGGAGGCGAGTCTAATGTCTTCCTCTCCAGCTGCTTTGTCACCTCAGCCAGTGTCTCTGTGGAGCTCTCTGTGATGGTCTGCGGCAGCCGGCTGCTGCATGTCTGGCTGCTCGTTTTCTGGGCTGCCTGCAGTTCGATGTCCTGGGGCCTCGTCATGGCATCCACAGGATAGGAGGCACTGCTGGAGCCGTACAGAATGACGCTCCTCTGGGCAGCAGGAGGGTGAGGGGCGGGCTGGCTGACAGTGCTGATAGCAGAAACGGGCTCTGGATGGGGTTGTTGCTGTTGGTGGTGGTGCTGCTGTTGGCTGTGATACGCAGTCTCCAGCTCCTGAGAATGCTGCTGGATCTGGTGGTGAGTGGGCACGGATGCCAGACCACGGTGGATGTTGAACATGATCTGGGTGGTGGTGCCGTTGGCGATGTCCATCTCGAGCCTGTCTCCTTCCTGCTTGATCTCGAAGGGAATTGGCTCTGGGCTGTCCCTGGAGGAGCCGTCGGACATGTCGGAGAGGGAGCCACGTGGGGAGTATTTCACCAGCTGCTCCGTTTCTGAGGAGTCAGAGTTCATCATCACCTGAGAACCACTAGAGTAGCCGCTGGAGTAGTACTGAGCGGAGGAGGAGGAGGATGACGAGGAGCCTCCATTTCCTGTGCTGTTGCTTACACCGATCTGCTGGCTCTTTTCAATGTAGGACGCAGTGCTTATGAGGCCGAAGCGCAGCTTCAGCTGGAGCAGCTCCGTCTTCAGCCTCACATTCTCATCGTTCAGTGCAATGACGCGGTTCTCCAAAACCATATCATTGAGGCGCCGCTTCTCCCGGGAGCGCTTGGCTGCCTCATTGTTTTTGCGGCGTTTCTCCCAGTAGCAGGCGTCCTTCTTCTCATCTGAAATGAACTCACGTTTCCGCCTGCAGCTCATGTTGGGTTTGGGCTTGATGAGGCGCCCCAGGCGAGCCGGACTCCCGTCAACAGAAGGAAGAGACTCTTCATAGCTGCTGAAGGTCTCAAGGCAGCTGAGGTTATTCCCTGAGTTTTTGTTTAATGTTTTGAGAGCTGAAGTCAGATTTTCCATCTTTCAGCCACTTTGAAATGTGCCGCAGGAAAAGAACCGGGTCAGAGGACAAGGGCTGGAGGGGGATGGGGACAACTTTTTCTCGCTGAGTTCTTGTTGTTTATTGCAGGTTCAGTGTTCTTTTGTCAGGATGGGACTCAAGTGCCCAAATTAGCCAAAAAAATAAAGAACAGCTGGAGCTCAGCATTAGCAACCCTCATTTATCCACTTGAAGGGTTTTTGGTTCAGTGTCCAGACTCTTTAAAGTATCACAGACCCAAAGTGGATCAGATCAGTCTTTAAAAAAAAAACCACAAATGTCTTTCTTGCCTCTTGCTTTTGGGCTGTTGGTTGTTGAAGGTTTAGCACAGTGAGCTGAGCCGGCGTTCTAGATCTCCACACAAACAGCAGGATGTAGGTCGGCCCATCTACCTCTGCGTGTCTGTCTCTCAGGGAGCTTCTGTCTGTCTCTCCTCATTTGACTACGAGATGAAAGGCTGCAGAGATGAAAACCGAAAAAGAGAGATGTGTTAATCAATGTGGCTGGTGCTCCATTAAAATTTAGGACTTTTTTTTCTCCCAATGTTCTTATTCTCTAAAGCATGCATCGCGATCAAAGACACATCTCCATGTCTGCACAGCTTTCCTTTGCTGTTTTGGCGTGTTTGGCTTTTAGTGACGGTGTCGCCCCTAGCAACTAATGAATGGTGGCTAGGACTGACCGTCTGACCTTTTAGCCCCGCTATTGATCTGCTCTGTCTGCAGCCTGTGACCCCTGACCCCTGTCCTAACATGTGGATGTTGACTTTTGTGATGTAACGGGGGCATTGAGTTCATTGTGGGCTGATGATCTTGTTTCATCTCGTCAACCTATAGATATAAAAGCTTCTGTATTATGTGTTTACTCCTAAATAACTGTATGGACATCAGTTTTCCTATGCAGCATTTAGACGCCTTCTGCAGGTATTTAAACCTTTGAAATGGGATTTCTTTTAACAAAAAAAGGCAGTAGAAATGGGAAATAGGCAATCAGCATCTTGATATGAAAGGTCAGGCAAATTGCTAAATAAAAAAAAGGTTAAGAGGTGAGCAGCAAAATTTTGCTATTTTCTGGTAATTTTCTTGCAACTTTGATTAATTTTCATGCTAATTTTTGGGTCATTTCTTTAGGCCTTCTTTCCATGTTTTTGAAAGAAATCAAGCCAATTTGCTCGTGTATCAAATGGTTAAATGGAGAAATATCTGAGCGTGCAATTTTTTGAATCAACTGACAGCAAAAACAAAAGACTGGTAATTGTAAATAGCATATATGGCCACTGAGGTAAGTACACACATGAAATTAATAACGCAACACCGCAGGAATTGCATCAGTCTGACACATGCTGAGAGCACAAAACTCAATTGTTTAAGGGATTAGCTGTTTTTGTGTGCGTGCCTGATGAGTGTTTGGCCCAGACAGAGCCAAGGGTGAGTCAGATGTAGGGCTGCTGGGGTTCCCTGGATCCATTTTAGAGCCTTTCACACACAAAAAAAACCCTCCACGAGAAAGCCCGTCTCTTTTTTCACTGGCAAACCCCATCCACAAACACTGCTGAAACGCCCCCACCCCTCTTCATCCGCAGAGGAATGTGGCAGCATCCTTCGCCAAAACAACTCAATGCCAAATCAATGATGCAGAGCGAGCAGATAAGACAGGCAAAGGCAGCAGACAGTGCAGGTCAAGGATAAAGAAGCCGAGAGACCGCAGAGAGAGATTTTGAGGTGTGGGGGCAGCTGGGAGGTGGGGCTTTGATAAATATAGGTCAAGGGCTTCTGGAAAGAAAGGAGGCGGGAGGCGAGACACTGGCAGGAATAACTCGGCCTGTTAACATTTGGGAAAAACACGAGGGTGGTCAGAAGTCTTCTGACTAAGGAGATGGGTTTCTCAGAGCTCAAACACAGCAGAGAATCGTCTGAAATGAGCTGAACAGGTGTGTCTCCACATTGTTGGAGCATAACACCAATGAATTCAACAGAAAAGTTAGTTTTCGTAATGCTTTCTTTAATCACATTAGAATTCCTACCTATTTATCTTCTCTTTTGAATATGAAATATGGAGATTATAATCTTCTTTTTGCATCTTGTTGTGCCCAAAACCAGGACTAAATTTGGAAAAAACAAAAAAGCTTTTATGTTCTCTGCACTTACAGCATGGAACAATCTGTGAAAATGATCTGAATCCCCAAGAAATTGTGACATTGAGTGAGTTTAAAATCATGGTGAAATCTATTGAGTCGAGGCCTTCAGTGCAAATGTTTTATCTGATCGTTCTGTTTCTTAAATCTGTGCTTTTGTGAATTTAATTCGTTTTTGTAATTCTGTGTTGCTGCTATTCTTGGCCAGGTCACCCTTGTAAAAGAGATCTTTGATCTCAGTGAGACAAATGGGGTTAAATAAAGGCTAAATAAAACTAAAACTATGGCCCTGAAACACCAAAGTATTTGTCGGCTGTCAATCAGTGCTGCCAGTGAGTGTCTGTCACCCAACTGAGCTCCTCTGTAGAAACAGTTCGTAATTGTTTGCGTTATTTTTTGCTTGTGCATGGCAAATATCTTCTTTCAACATCAGGTTATGTTGATGGGCGAATTGGTTAACTAGAATCCGTCCTGTCTGTCTTCTGGTTTCCCTTTTTGAAAGACAAATACAGACTAACAGACTGCCACTTTACTTGGCGTCATTCAGGACAATCGGATGCTGCACGGAGTATTTGTTTTGGCTTCGTGAGTTTAGAGCAGCTAGACCAGGCCAGTTCATTTTTTTATTCTGGGGCATCATTCATGCCGAGTCTCAGCAAAGCAGGGAAAACAGACACCGCCCGATTTATTAGTTTTGGTGTGCCGATGTCGGACCGGGTCATTTTTTACGACAGCCAAGTGATGGCAGCCAGAATCAGGCCAGTTCATTTCAAGTATCTCGATTCTTGGGTGTCATTCATACCAGGTCTCGGCCAAGTCGCTCTGCCAGTTGTGGCCTGATATGTTTCTTCCAGCTTGCTGAGTTTGGGCAGATGCTGGGCCAAATTATTTTGTCTATCTGGGTAGTTTAAGGGATGTAGTTTTGGCCTAGATGCAGGTGATGTGAGGCGACGCATCATTCAGCCTTTGACACTGCAATTTCTTTAATGAAGATTTAGTGTGTTTGGGCCTTTAGCGGCATGACTCTCAGGATGGCAGTGTTTGGCCCACTGCTCTATTCTGAAATATCTCAAAAGCTGCAATAAAAAAATAAAAATTGCTAGTGCCACCACCAGGTCAAATGTTTAAGACTTTTCACAAATGGTATCGATGACCTGCTTCAATTTAATTTAGCAGCCTCTTTCTGAAAAATTAAGTAGGTCACTGGTAAAGTTAGCGTCCCTCGGCCTGACATTAGAACAACAAACATATAAGTCACTTGTTGGCAATGAAGTACTTAAGTTCAAAAATCAAAATGTTGACAGAAGTATTTTAAGTGTCCATAATAACAGAGTAACAGTGGAGCTCATCCTTTGTACCAGCTGCAGTAAACACCTGTTACTCATCATCTGCTCTCCTGGGTTAAACTGCATAAGCACTATTACACTGTCTAAATCAGTAATCTCCTAATCTGGCGAGGTGTTTGCAATGGTTATACTCTGCTCTTCCCTGGATCTGACACCATTACGTAACCACAGGCGTGTCCTCGCAGTGAAAATGGATTGAGCCCAGGTTCTGGAGAACCCGTTTTCTTGTGTCTTTCCAAAGAATCAAATCTAATAATCTGCATTATTCATTTGTTTCAAAGTGTCTGTTTCCTGTGCTCAGCTGAACGGTTTATGGTTATCCTCGTGAGTCTTTGACATGTGGCTGTCGGGCACGAGAGAGAAAGACGTTTTTTTCCTCGCCGTGTCCCACTGACCCAGAAACTGGGGACCGAGTGCACTCTGTAAACACAAGTCTAGCTGGAATATAGGTCAGCCGAGCTGCTGAGAGGTGAAGCGACGAGAGACAAGGGAGAGATCAGAAAAAGAGATGGGAGGACAGAAAAGAACAAAGAGACACAGAGAATTAGAGTCTAAATATAGACAGAGGTGAGAGCAAGTGGAGCGCAGGCAAAGAATCAATGATAAAGAGTTAAAACAAAGACAGCGATGGAGATTAGATTAGCCAAGTAAGGGGGGAAACCAGAGATAGTGGCACAATGTTGGTACTGCATCAAAAGAGGGAATGTGTCACACATAGCAACAAAAAGGAGAAAAACAGAAAGGGCAGCCAATCAAATTGGACTCCGCTCCACTGAACCAGTTCAGCCAAAAGCAGATGGTGAGAAAACAGCATTTTTTAACAAAAGCAGGGAGATTGACGTAACGCGGTGCGTATATTACATACTGCTCCTGTAGTCAGGAGGATGAGCCGGTCACATGAATTAACTCTGGTGTTTAACTCACAGAGGTGGCCCTCGTCTTTTTCAGTGCATGCTTGAGACTGTGCGCCTTTTCAAACTTGTGCAGTTTAGTGTGTAGAGGGATGTATATGATGGCTGTTTCCATGCTTAACTGTTTCTCAAAAGTTGATGCATCAGCTGTTGGGTTGATACCAATTGTTACACAGATTTGGTGCTTCATTCAAGCATGTTTTACCACTCCATAATTGAAAATAAATGGTCCAAAATACCACATTAAAACACCAAGACCATGAGGAACACCATAGTTAAGTCCACATTTGGTATCAAAAGCTTTATGAAGAATGGCATTTTTCGTTGACTGGATGGAGAGAATTTCTGTTCTGGAAACTGCTTAGAAAACCGCCTTATTGTCTGTATACCTATAAAGACCAGCTGCCCTCTGAATGTCCATCGTCTCATATTTGTTGCTGTAAAGTTTCACAAGGCTCTGATTATCCAAAAGGTCACAACTGGTCAATTGATATTGTGATATCCGTTTCAAAATAAGTCTCATTAAAATGGCTACTAGTAAGGTACAGATGGATTCCTCAAGTCCTCTGGTTTCATGATACCTTCACTCTAGTTTTAAACCTGAGCCTGCAGCAGTGCCTCAAAGACAGTACTTTCAGCTGGGTGTCGTAGCGGAGTGGAGGAGGTTAAAATGCAGCTTGGATAAACGTGATTATCCAGCTCAAATATACAAACACGAGCAAAGCTGGAGTGCACTGCAGCCCCGCTCCTGTGCACACATCTCTGACCTAGATTACACTTTCCAATTTATCATATATTCCCCACGTGTCATCACTCGGCCTCTGTGGCACTTGTGGAATGAAAGCACGGTAAAAGAATCCAAGTTGCACTCGCTCACACAAGCGCAGGGCCCACACCGCAAGAGGCTAAATGTGGCAGCGGGCTCTGGAAACAGTGGGCCGAGTTTAAGCCCCTGCACGTGTTTCCGTGGAGCATTTCAGGAAATGGGAGCAGGTCTAAAATAAAAGGGGGGGGGGGGGGTGCTTCAGGGAAAAGAGGGAATGATGAAACTGTTGGCCCCCTCGCTGGGAAGAATGCAGTGTCTGGCACGTGGTGTAAGGTTGGGGGTCATGGGTGGGGTCTGCTTAGATTCCAACTTTATCTTCCCAAGAAAAAGAAGTCAGAGAGGAGGGGGGGGTTCAGAAATCAGGCAGCGTGCCAGCGAGGCGGAGTCCTCTTCAACCCAGATCCTTGTTCCACGAACACACTCGGCCATATCACCCTCTCAAAAAAAAAAGGAGAAAAAAAGAGCAGAGTGACTCAGTCCATGTGTTGCAGCAGTCACATGTGCTCACTTGGCCTACTAAATGCTGTAATTCGCCTCTGTGCTGGCTCCAAACCACAGCACAATAACAAAGCATGGCCCTCATATTTTATCATCTTACATGTGCCAGGAAACCCCGGGAAAGTCAAGAGGCCACAAAGTAGGACAGGATGGAAACCGCTCGCTGCCTCTGACCATGAACTCCCCTCTCACGTTTTTATTTAGTAAACCAGGACAGGGTGTCATCAGACCTAAATAAGCACGTAGCAGCTGTCCAAGCACTCCACAATACTCACGCAAAAAGCTTTAAAAATACTCCAGCAAGTATATTTATCTAAACTGCATGAGTTTTGATTAGTGGAGTGTTTTTTTATTCAGGTCGTGTGGGGCTTTTCTCTTCATTTCTGCATGCCTGCCTCGTTTCTTTGTTATGGCGGGGCGAGGATTTATTTTGGTGGGGTTTTGATTCTCCCTTTCTAGTCAGCGGTGGTTGTGCGCCTCACTCCCCCCTCCCACAGGACTAATGTGACCTACATTTAAAGCTGGCATAGAGACCCAGTGTGTGCGCCAACCAATCGGCAGTGGCCGCTCCGCAGCAAAGCGCACAGCGCTTCATAGCCACAGACTATGGATTTCCTCCCATTGCATAATCAGTCCTGTACTTTGATTCCATCTTAATTATTTAATCCATTTATTATGCAACCTTCATAACCTCCTCAATGTTTTTGTACACGGTATACAGCTACAGATGCGGTACAGGCTCAACTTCCAGTGGTTAGAGTGCGTAAAGTCACTGGAGGACAGTTCCGGACACTTCCACAACAAAGCTGAAATGTAGTCGTTTTAATCTCAATAATGGCTTGTTGACATTGATAACTACATTAGCATAAAGAGTTATTATACTGAATGTCTGCTGAAAAGAAAAAAAGGTGCAAGAGATGGAGGGGGATGCCCACGTGCAGAGTATAAACCACAAAGCCGGTGTGCAAAAATGAAGCCAAGAGTCTCCTTCGAAACAAATGTGAAATATCCCATATTACACAATAATTATTGGTGTCTTTGTGATCTGTGTCTATGATAACAATGAGCCACTGCTGCTGCAGGCTAACTGATTTTTCATATGTACAATTAAATACCATAATATACTCTTTAATTCCGCCTCCGGAAATGTTGCAGGAAAACACAGCACTTAATCATGCAAGCAGCAACACATAGTGAGAAATATGTTTCCCCGCGTGCCTTCTTTGTTGCTCTGTCTGACAAATCGCCTTCATGCATATTGAATCGGATCCTCAGTCATTCGAGGCGACCGCATTAATCTATCTGTGCTACGAAATTCACCCGAAATAGACGCAAAACCATCTACACATTTCCACCCGCCGCAAAACAAACCCCAGCAGCTGTCGGCGCAGAGACACATCTGACCCACATCTGATCCACATGTCTGGATCCACACCTCACCTGCCAGCGGCTGCTCTCATCATTCTTCATCCTTTTTTTCTATTTCTGGCTCCCCATCATGAGTCCCAGCAGAAAGTGAAATGTCCGCATGTGTCCAAGGACGGACGCTCGTGCGTATCGGTGCGCTCTGGATTGTGTTGTGCTCCTTCTAGACTGCGAGGTCCTACTAAAGGGTTAACCCGGAGGGCTGCACAGCCGCGTTAACCTTTACAAAGAGCTGCTACACGTGACGGAGAGAAGTGTGTCCTCCTTGCCTGCATGGGATTTTTCCAATTGTCTGCATGGACTCACTAGCCTACTACGCCAAAAGAAGCCGAGTAGTAATAAATCGCTGCGAATAGTCTCTATAAATAACATATAAATCTGACCCTGAACGTCAGATTTATATGTTATTTCTCATATAATTAGTAATTGCTATTAAACAATAATCACCTGAAAACAAGTGTATTGCTAGACTGAAACCGGGATTTTCAGACTAATCTAGCCACTAAAAGCACCACAACAACCCGTGAATATATGATGGAGTGATGCACCATAGCACAGCAGCGCGGATGTGTTGACCCTCATTACAACCCTGGCACCGCTCCACAAAATATCCACCTTCGCCTCCGTGTTTCCACCAAACGCACCGCACCTTTTTTTTTCTAAAGGAATCCCAAAACCTCTGGCAACAACGCCCCCGCCCGCCCCCCCCCCCGTTTCCCCTCCCTCACACACACACAGTCTTGGGGGGGGGGGCAGCCTCGCCTTGACATTGGAAAAATGCAGCCAAGCACCAAAACAAACACAGCGGGAGGTGAATTCCTCACAAAAAAATGCAGAAAATAAAAAATTCATATGTGTATAATATTTATCATTATACATGAATATAATAATGCCGATATTACTAATAACTTACCCCTTTTGTCTAAAAGTAGCACAGAGGATACAGTCCAACAATCCGCTTTGCGCATCGGCTGCTGTACTCGCGCACACCGTCCGTCACTTTCCAAACACCAGCTCTCCGATTAGCGCAGGTTTATGCGCGAGTGTGAACACAGTGCCGCTTGTTTTCAGCGCGCTCCTCCTGTCATGTTTGCTCCAATTCCTCCCTCTCTCTGTTTCCTTCCCTCTCTCTCTCTCCTTCTCCCTCCGAGTCTCTAAATGTATGTTAGTAGGTCAGTTGTTGCATAACAGGACGCTTTGGGTGCCTAGTCACGTTTTTTGTTTCTCTCTCGGCTCTGCCCCCTCCCTCTCCCCGCGCCTTCAAATCCTGTTGCAGGAGAGGAGATGTTGTGGGGGGGAGGGGGAGGAGAGAGGCCGGGGGGGGGGGGGGGGGGGGGGGGGGGGGGGGGGGGGGGGGGGACTAGGCTGGGAGCCAGACACACAGTCAGATAAGGGCCTATGATACCCATAATAAGGTTACTAGACACTAAAAAAAGCAGCATGCTCACAAACAGGTCTGAACTCGGACAAGTGAAAGAACCTGTTTTATCTACAGTGGTATTTTTGGGAGAAGCTGATTCTCATCCTTTGTGTCTGACAGACCCAGGAGACGTTCTGAGTAACAGAGTGCTATTTTCATATGTGTTTCCTATGTTGTTCCACCAGTAAGACTGATACCACTCACATGTTATCATATATTGATCTTTTTTTTTTTAAACTTGTTTTTATTTGACAAAAAAAAGCAGTTCACAGATATTTGTAAATGTAACATTTTACATTTTACACATTTTTTTCCCAACCCCCCCACCCCCACCCATCCCCACCCTGCTGTCAACATAAGACACAAATTAAAAAAAAATTAAAATAAATAAATAAATAAAATTTAAAATAAATAAATAAATTTAAAAAAAAAAAAAAAAAAAAAGAAATGGAGTGGATATCTCGACAATGAGTATTTGCCTACTGACTACAAAGGTTTGCTGGGGGGCCCCTCAGTTTACAAGGGAGTACAGGCAAAGGTACACATAATTTCAACAGTTTAATTTTCAATCTTGTGGGAGGACTTCAAGACCCTCAAAATAGGTTAATAAAGGCCCCCACGTGTCATAGAACTTTTGGGTCGACCCTCGAATACTATATTTTATCTTCTCTAATTTAGGAAAAAAGTCAAGTCTTTCAGCCATGAGGAAGCTTTGGGTGCACATGCTGATTTCCACTCTAACAGGATTCTTCTTCGGGCGAGGAGTGTTGAAAAAGCAAGCATGTTCTTAATTTTATTTGTCAGTGATGAACCCTCTCCTGGGACTCCAAAAATAGCCAGTACAGCACTAGGTTGAATATCTTTGCCAAAAGCTTCAGATAGAATTCGAAATATCATAGTCCAAAAATTAAGCAATTTATTACATGAGCAAAACATGCGAGCAAGATCAGCCTTAGTTATATGACAACGTTCACATGTTTCACTGACATTAGAATAGATCCTAGAGAGTCTGGCTCTGCTATAGTGGATCCGATGGAGAACCTTAAACTGAATTAAGCCAAGACGGGCACATGAGGTTGACCCATTTACTCTATATAGTGCATCGTCCCAGGTATCATCAGAAATGCTTGTTCCAAGCTCTTCTGCCCAGTCTGCCCTAATCTTATCAAGTGTCACTTTATTGAATGACACAATACTATTATAAATTTTTGATATGAGGCTCCTACGGTGCGTGGGGACCTGAAGAATGATGTCTATTCCTTTTTTTGGAGGTAGGTTTGGAAAACACGGGCTAATGGTACGAACAAAATGACGGATCTGAAGATAACGGAAAAGATTAGAGCGCTGTAGATTGAACTTGGTGGAGAGAGCGTCGAATGTAGCAAAGGTTCCATCTATGTAGAGATCAGTGAACTGACTTAGGCCCGCCCTCTGCCACTGGGCAAAAACAGGGTCTGACTTGGCTGGAAGAAAGGCATGATTATTGCAGATGGGGCTATAAAGGGAGAAGTCTGTCAGGTTAAAATTCTGTCGAAATTGTGACCAAATTTTTAATGTGGAAATTACAATAGGGCATGAGGAGTATTGTTTAGGAGAGAGGGGGAGCTTGGAAGTCACCAATACAAAGAGTGATGATGATGTACAGGCATTAATTTCTGATTGACACCAATCAGTATCTGGTCTCTGAATCCAGTAGACTATTTTTTGTAGATTTGCTGCCCAATAATAATACATCAGGTTGGGCAGGGCCATTCCCCCTTCTGTCTTAAGCCTCTGGAGGAATGCCTTACGGATTCTAGGATGTTTATTACCCCACAAAAATGAAGACAACAGTTTGTCAACAAGTCTAAAAAATGACTTTGGGAGGAAGACTGGTATACTCTGAAAAAGATATAAAAACCTCGGCAATATGTTAATTTTGATACATGCTATTTTCCCTGCTAGGGAGAGGTTTAGAACGCTCCGATATATTGATCTTAAAGTTGGTTTTTAAAGCTCATAACAACATGTCGCCCTCAAACACAGCAGACTGCCATCAGACCATCAGACTCTGAACTACTAACAGTCCCAAGGACTCACAAAAAAAGTGGCAGATGCAGCTTTTAGTATTCCCAAATTATGGAACACAATTCCACTTCTTATTCAACAATCAGACTCTGTGAGCACATTAAAGAAACGTCTCGAAAATGGCCTTTTTACTCCGACCCTCTCTTAGATCTCTCCTAACGCCACTGTCGTGTTGTGACATGATGCTCACCGGTCATTTATTGATCTGTTAAAATTGTAGTGTGTTTGTATGTTTTATCTTACCTTCTGATTCTTATAATTTGTATACTTTATAGCTCCTCCCTTCTTTATGCCATCATGTATCTCTTTTTATCTCCGTGAAGCTCTCTGAGCATAAAAAGTATTCTATTATTATTTATTATATTATCGAATATGAGGTGATGAATGAGAGTTTTAGTGAAAGTGACGTGTCGCCGTTAGGTGTATTTGATATTCACAATTTATTTTTGCACAATTTGAGGTTTAATGGAAACCCACTTATTGCTCTTGACTTTCTCAAAAGCATCTTTTTTTTTTTTGGCGCTTTGAGCACCACAAGCCGAGTGCCATCTAGTTTCATTACATAGGAGAGAAGGCAAATATCTCTTTAGCCGACATCTCCAGCACTCTGCACTTCACACCAAAACAATCTAGGCCGATAAAGGGGAAAAATATGTCCTTTTGATTTTGGTGTGAACTGACACTTTAAGGGAATTGCGGACTTAAACGGCTTGATGAGAGGGAGATACTTTTCACTGAGCAATGCATCCTTTTTATAAGATATGAGAAAAATAACCAGCAACATGTGCAAAATACCTGAATTATTGTTGTCAGAAATACTGAAGCAAAGCACCTTAAGATCAGCACACACGTGTGAGTGGAAGTGGCTCGTACTGCTCTGTTGGTTGAACTTGGTTTTCTGTATTACCAGCCCCTCAGGAAACGGCTTATTGTGCACACTCATTGTGCTTTCACATCATGCTAACTATTGTGACCCTGCCCCTGACACTGTTGTTATTGTACATGCGTGAACACAAGTGGAACATTTGGGTTTAATGGTTACAGACGCCCACCATGCACTCACAGTGTCTGCCATTGTGTTGTTACAATAAGCTGAATTTACGTTCTGCCACGCCGCGTTTAACAGTCGAACGGGCTCCTACGGCCACAATGTAATCACGTTACGTAACTGAAGTGCGTGTTTTGATTGATCCTGATCACAAATGGGACTGCTTGTCATGTTGGCAGGCATGGAGCATAGATGAAGCACATTAAACCGTTTTGTTTTGCCACTCTTGTGATTTAAACGTCATCTTTTGGATAATTGAGCCGCCAGCTTTTAAATAACAGCTGAATGAATCTCTCACACTGGCGGTGATCGTCTCACATTTTGGGGTGTAGCTCCTATTTAGTTGCAGGGAGAGAAGTAACATTGAAATTGCTGCTTTGCAAAGAGAACTGTGCAGTTTTGATTTTCAGATGGCAATCTTACTCCAGACACAGGGTTCAGGTCTGCTCAGTGTCTCAGTAAGTTTGTGGTACAGCATCATCCACAGAGATTTTTAAAGTGCCAGAGTGGATGCCTTGGAGGCTTGACGGCAGCTGCGGATGTCTTTATTATCTGCGCTCATATCAAAGCCTGTACTATCTGTTGCTTAGCCCTGAGAGTGTGCGTGAGTTTGAGTGTACGTTCAGGAAACTCAAGCTTATTTTTTCCCCGCAATCATCTTTTCCCACAAAGATGTGAGCAACATGTTCTACATCCCGATATTACAGTAATATTTTTATGTTTGGTGTGTACACTAATTGCAGAATTAGATTTTTTTTTGTCTTTGAAAGATGCTGACTACTTTTGACTTTTCATACTACAGTGATTATTAATTCTTGTGTTTTATTTCTTGAGTACACTCAGTAACTGTCTCAATTATGCTAAGTGGCCTTTTGTTTTTTTTGCCAGTTCTTGATTTGGTATTCTAGGTTATTCTTTTAAAATCCAGTCTCCAAAATAAATGTAAGCATTGCACAATTCAGTAAACTACGAATATGTTACATTTGTAGGTTATTGTTATTGTACAGTGGATATGTTGAAACTTAACATAATCGTGGGTGAAACTTTGTATCACGTAGGGGCAAAAAACACCTGCACACTTACTTCCTGCCACACAAGTTTATTTCAGGTGTAATGTTTGAAAAGATGAAACCACGCCTATATGTATACATAAAGCACATCAGCAGGCTGATGAGCTCTGGTTGCAGGTGAGGTTAACCATCTGAACCACTCAGGGTGGTAAAACAACCGACAATCAACAATTCAATAAATTACATAGAAAATACAAAGAAAACATACATAGGGACAGAAAAACAGTGATGTCAAGACCATATTACAAAGCATCAGACATATCAGTCGATGAAAATATTTTTTATATCAAAAATCAAAAACAAAAACCTGGGATTTAAAGAGTTAACCCATTAAATGCCAGATTTTTTTCATGATGTTAAGATGAAAATAAATCACTTAAGAAATAATTTTCAGTATACCACATTCTAAGTAGATTATTTATTATCACATCTTAGGATATGTCAGTGATTAGCAGCATAATCGCTTTTTACACTATTTTTTTATTTTTTGTATTTGATGTGCAGTGTCAAATACTCACACATACCGCTCCGCACGCAAAACGCGCTTTTCATAATCAGGCTATAAAAAATATTATATAATAATCTTATTTTGTACTTTCATTGAGTGTATTTTTTAAACCAAAATGAGTCCTTATCATAAATATCAAATATTCTTTAATTTTCTTTTTTAGAAATTTTAAATGATAAAAAAATGAATATTTGATATGATTGATATGATTAGGGCTGATGTTAGTTAAAAAATAAACTTAATGAAAGTAGAAAATCATATTAATGAATAAGATTTTATAAAGTGTGATTTTTGAAAAGTGCATTTTGTGCGCAGTGATACGAGTGTGTGTAATATCAAAGCGCACCCTAAAAATGATTTAAAGCCTTTAAATTTCATGTTTGGTTTTTTTTGTATTTTCTTTTCTAATATCTGCGTGTTCATTGAGCCTCATCTCACACACACACCCCGCGACACTTACTCTCAGAGGGTAACCCAAATACGGTCCCTAAAACCTGAACTCTGTCCTCCATTCCTTCGCTGCTCTTTGTTTCCGTCTTTAGCCGGAGGAGACAAACAGCAGTGAGAGCAGAGGCATTGGCCGTGAACTTGGATCCCCCTCCCCCCGTAAACACTCTCTCTCTGCATCACTCCCTCTTTTTTTGCACCCCGTCCTTATCCCCACCCTGCCCCACCTTTCCCCCCCTTACAGCTATGTCTGCAAGCGTTCCCATGGCAACTGTCGCACTGCCTGCCTAGCAACAGGCTTTATCCTTTCACTGGAAAAAAAAGGGGGAACACAATGGGGGTTGGGGGGGTTGTGTGTGTTTTTTTTCTTTCTGTGTGTGTGTGTGTGTGTGTGTGTGTGTGTGTGTGTGTGTGAAGACAATATCATAACAGCAGCATGTTGTAGTAGATTAGTTAAATCCCATCTTCTCTCCGCCTCACCTCTTATTACCTTAACATTTCACCACAGGTTTGCTTCTGCTGTTTGTACAGTCTACGTGTTGGCAAAATCCGATTTTCTGAAAAAAATCATAGCCATATTTAATTTAATTTAAGTTTTATTTTTATTGATTTTAATTTATTTTATTTTGTCATGTTTTATTGTGTTATTTTTATTTTATTTCATTATATTTTAAAGGGACCATGTACAGTTTAAAACATAAATGTCACCATTTAAAGCATCGTACCAGATTATAGCTTAGAGCTAATTCGCATCTGCGGTCCCTCGTCGGGTCAGAACAAATACACAGCACAATAAAATAATGATATAGAGTTGTGCAAGAAGAAGAGACAAAAAAAAGACAAACACAAGACAAATAATACACAAAATAATACAATAGGACATGAATGCTCTAGGTATTTTTATGTTGTTGTTTTTTTTATCTTTCCATCTTTTTTAGCTTATTTTTAGGTAATTTTTTAACTAATTTTTTGTTAATTGTTGGGTCATGTCTTGTTAAGTTGCTCGATGCCATCTCAATATTTTTGAAAGAAATCAAACCAATTTACTCAGGTTTTAAAGGTTTAAATCACTGTTTGTATCAGTGGGGTCTGGTTTTGAAGAGAGCAATATAATGGCTTCATTTTCCACAGAAAACCACCGTCTAACTGCAGGCAAAGCAGTGAAAATGTTTTAAATATACAGAACACTTAAACTGATGTACCTGCACACACAGAGTGAACAAATGCATGCACACCGATGCTGGATTTAACCATCACTCATCACCATGCCGACTAACCTGCAGGAACAAGAACAGCAGCAGTGATCTGTCACATGACAAATATCTCAGGTAGATGGTGTAATGCAGACAGTGGGGCTCCAGGTGGAGCTGAAGGTGTTGTCTCTGCTGCCCCCTGCTGGCTCTAAGCATGATTTTCTTATCTTAATTTACAACTAAAGCGAAGGGAAACAGTGGCGTCAGATTTTAAGTTAATCTTTTGACACCTGGATCAACATCAGTTTTCTTGTGCTGTGTTCATACGCCTTCTGTATTTAAACTTACTAAGAACATTGGTTTGGTTTCTCTCCAAAAGATAGAGACAAAAACATAATGTCTGCCAGTATACAGTATTTCAAATAGATTTTAAGGTTCTTTTACTTGTTTTTTAAAGCTCTAAATTGGTTTTGGACCGGCTTATATTGTAGACTCTCTGTTGTTTTATTATCCCTCACGAGCTGTCAGATCTTCTGCTGGTCTGTTTTTAAATACACACAATTAAACGCAACAATTAAATCTTGTTTATCACCGTCTGTTTTTTGATTATCTAATCGTTTTGTTTTTTGTGCTGCTTTTTTAATTTATTGTGAAACACTTTGAGCTGCATTCCTTGTATGAAAAGCTATAAATAAAGTTTACTGTTATTAATATTACTACTACTACTGATAATAATAATAATTAATAACAGCTCGGCACAAATTGCAAAAAAAGGTGTGAAAGGTGATAAAAAAGATCTCAAAATTCATTTAGGAGGGATTATTACATATTATTAAAAATAGAGAAAATTACCAGAAAACTACATTTTAAGTCTTATTATTACAAATTTAAAATTATGTCACAGATTTTTCTTGAGGCCTCACTTTCTTGAGGTCATGTTCTTGTAGTTTTCTCCTTTTTTTCTTTATGTTTTAAATTGTTGTATTTATTTATTTATTTTTGCTCATTTTTTGGCCCACTTCTTGTTAAGTTTCTTGTGGCCATTTAACCCACTTTTACACTCACCTTTAAAAAAAAAAAAAACGCCCAAACTTGTCAGTGTAGTATGTGTAAAGACAATACACAGTGACAAAATAACCATAACTCTCAGTATGTGGACTGAATGTGACTGCATGACCCCATCAGATCATGCTACCATGAATTTCCCTCCAGCTGTTACGATTAAAGCTCTGTTGAGTAGCAGGTACACCCACTGCCTCTGCCTCTGCCTCTGCGTCTGCCTCTGCCTCTGCCTCTGCCTCTGCCTCTGCCTCTGCCTCTGCGTCTGCCTCTGCCTCTGCGTCTGCGTCTGCCTCTGCCTCTGCCTCTGCCTCTGCCTCTGCCTCTGCCTCTGTCTCTGTCTGTGAGAAACCGGACAGGTGCATAGCTCCTCTCCTCTCCTGCGTTTGTCAGATCTTGTCAGCCAAACATTACCCTCCTCTTCTTGTCCTCTAATTAGCTGTTGTTTTGGAAATTAAATGCAGACTCAGATGAGCATGTGTCATTAACTTTAGATGCTTAATTGATCGATTTGGGTCTAATGTATTATTACTCTGGGAGGTTAATCTATAGCAGCACATCATATTTTTATAATCTGTCTCTTAAAAAAATCATCCTTTGTATGTCGAGTAACCTGTAGCTACCTGATACCTGCATATACCAAATTTGGGTACCTGTACCAACATTTGTCCACTCTTTTTTTCACAAATATATTAGAATAAAAGGTACGATATTTCCAGTACTTGAGAAAATGGACTTAGTTACTTTTGACTACCACTATTGGCTTAGACTTGACTGTTCAGACCTTTGACTGTGAGACAACTTAGGGATGTTTAAGGCACTTAAAAGGACAATTTACCACAAAAATCTAAGCTACATATTTTTTCCTTTTGCCTGCAGTGCTGTTTATCAGTCTCAATAGTTTTGACGTTAGTTGCAGAGTGCTGGAGATATTTGGAAAATTTGGATATCTCCAATACTATGCAGCTCACAACAACTCTATGTAGACTGATCAATAGCACTGTAGGTAAACGGAGAGTTTCGACGTTTGTCCCTTTACTGTCCCTTTAAATCTGCAGCTCATGCTGAGCTAACCCTGATGACATCATCGTGATGTAACACGGGTCGTATTTTTGACTTTAGAGAGCTCCCTGCAGAGCTACAGCTTTCTCCTGATGATATTTAACCCTCTGAAACCTGAGCAAATGGGTTTTATTTCTTTGTAAAACATTGGCAAAAAGGCAGCGAGATATGAGTAAAAGGTGACAAAAAATGAGCTGAAAATGTGTTGTTATGAGGAGGGGCATTATTGAAAAATCACGATGAAAAAAGTCTAGGGTACAATATTTATAATTATGTATTTAAGTATTTAAAATTATGTTACATAACAAAAACAGGACGTGTACATTTTCTATTCTCATCCCTTTTTCTTTTGGCTCATTTTCTTGTTTTTTTTCCCAAGTCTTTATATTGGGGTTTTAAAGTTAAGATACAACTGAAAATGGCAAACGAAATTGCAATTGAAAATAGAATTCCTGATGCCAGTGTATAGAAAACATTATTCAGCAAATTAAAAATACCCTTAAAGGTAAGCATTGTACACGATTAGCGTTGCAAACAAGTTCACATAATATATTTTTCCACATAAACTATATTATTTAAAAACAAAAAAGGAAAATGGAAGAAAAGAAAGGAAGAAATCAAATTTAAAAATACAGAGAGAAGAAACAATATATATAAGGAGAAAAGGAAAGAAAAGAGAAACAATAGATTGGTGCATGTTTTTGTTTTTTACTTTTTTTGTTTTGTTCAGGTATTTTTGTTGTACCTTTGTACTCATTTATTGCTAGTTTTTGGCCTATTCCCTGTGAAGTTGTTGTGTTTGTGTGTTTTTGAAAGAAATAAAACCAATTTGCTCAGGTATCAAAGGCTTAAGGTTTCCTCCAGAAATAATCATCTCACCACCGTGATGTTGAATCTGTCATTTATTTTTTAATATGAAAACTTCACAGAAAAACAGCAGATGTTAAATTCTTGTCACAACCTTCCTACAGAAAACACAACGGTAATAAAATGTCTTCAAACTGAGCAGAACAGACACTGAAATGAGACACGAGACACCTAAATCAGAACACGTTTCAGTGTCTTTCCTTTAAAACAAAAGCTGCTTTTTGACGTGAGACATGAAAATAGATGAGAAACAAGCTGTAAATCAGTGTTTTCTGTGTGAGAATGAATTCAAAACAAACCGTTGTTTTAACCTTTGACAGCTCATGTTTTTCTTTCTGTCTGTGTTTGTGTTTGTAGCTCTGTCTCGGCTCTGTCTCTGCTCTGTCCCTGCTCTGTCTCTGCTCTGTCCCTGCTCTGTCCCTGCTCTGTCCCTGCTCTGTCTCGGCTCTATCTCTGCTCTGTCTCTGCTCTGTCTCGGCTCTGTCTCAGCTCTGTCTCGGCTTTGTCTCGGCTCTGTCTCGGCTCTGTCCCCGCTCTGTCCCCGCTCTGTCTCTGCTCTGTCTCGGCTCTGTCTCTGCTCTGTCTCTGCTCTGCCCCGGCTCTGTCCCTGCTCTGTCCCTGCTCTGTCCCTGCTCTGTCCCTGCTCTGTCCCTGCTCTGTCTCGGCTCTGTCTCTGCTCTGTCTCTGCTCTGCCCCGGCTCTGTCCCTGCTCTGTCCCTGCTCTGTCCCTGCTCTGTCTCAGCTCTGTCTCAGCTCTGTCTCTGCTCTGCCCCGGCTCTGTCCTGCTCTGTCCCGCTCTGTCTCGGCTCTGTCTCTGCTCTGTCTCTGCTCTGTCTGCTCTGTCTCTGCTCTGTCCCTCTGCTCTGTCTCGCTCTGTCTCGGCTCTGTCTGGCTCTGTCTCTCTGCCTGCTCTGTCTCGCTCTGTCTCTGCTCTGTCTCTGCTCTGCCCCGGCTCTGCTCTGTCTCTGTCTCGGCTCTGTCTCTGCTCTGCCCCGGCTCTGTCCCTCTCTGCTCTGCTCTGTCTCGGCTGTGTTCTGTCTGCTCTGTCTGCTCTGTCTCTGCTCTGTCTCGGCTCTGTCTCTGCTCTGTCCCGGCTCTGTCCCTCTGTCCCTGCTCTGTCCCTGCTCTGTCTCAGCTCTGTCTCAGCTCTGTCTCTGCTCTGCCCCGGCTCTGTCCCTGCTCTGTCTCGGCTCTGTCTCGGCTCTGTCTCTGCTCTGCCCCGGCGGTGAAAAAAAGGTCCACAGTAAGTCATACCACCCTTAAACTGCAAACGCTTCCTCTACCGAGATGCATTCACAACCTGCTGGCAGACTTGTAGCTGAAGTTACTGCAGAACCACTAAAACCTGTTGAGTGTGTGAGGTGAAGTGAAGCTCGTGATGATGTGAAGAGTTTGTGTGTGTTTTAGTCGTCACAGTGTAACTGTTCACACTACTACAGGTGAGACTCCCTGTGTGGAGGTGGGATTAAGTTATGAGATGAATGTTATATCCACATTTATTACAATATCATACAGTTTGAGATAAAAACAACACATTTTTAAAAGTTCGTTAAAAGCAGATCAGTCCTGTGAACGGTCCAGCGCTCCGGTTTTTGTGCTGTGGCTCATGTTCAGCAGATCTTTGTCCATTTGAGTCCACACGCTCGCCGCTCTGTCCCTCAGTTGACTTTGGCCATGAGCTGCTCTGTGAAAAGCTTCTTCAGCTGCGCCACCCTCCTCGCTCAGAGAGTTGAGCTGACACTTCAGGTGAGTGTTCTCGTGTTTGTACTGGACCTCCGTTTGCGTGGGAGGCGGCTGGACACTGTAAGTGTTGTACTGAGGGGACTGTCTGCCTTTTCTGCCGTCCTCTGCGTCCGGCTGCTGTAGCCAGGACTGCCCGGCCGCCGTTTCGCCTCCTTTCCGGGTCTCTCTCTCGGAGCTTCACGTCCTGCAGACAACGCGGGGCTGCGCCTGGCGCTGTCCCCTGCAGCGTCCACTGTGTCCCCACAGCCAGGCGTCTTGAATCGTAGCTTGTGAGGGAGGCTTTTCACCTCAGCGTGGTTCCCTCCACTCGGCCCCGCTGTGACATCAGAAGGGGAGTGATGGAGGTCGTAGCCCAGCTCCTCTGCTCCTCTGCCCTGTGCGGTGACAGTTTCCCGTGGTCGCTCAGCCGATCCTCAAAGAAGATCGGACTGCCCACGCTGGACCCACCTGGCGGAAAACCCAGAGTCCTCTGACATGTTACTGCCCATCCCTGGATGCCTTGGTGCCCAATTGGTTGTTGGGAGGTGACGCAGAGGAGCCAGGGAGGCTGCCATCCCCTCTGTGGAGATAATAGTGAGGAGTCAGAGTTTGAGGAGCTGAAGTGAGCGGCAGGATGGGGGCGTTGGACGGATCTTTGACCAAACCGAAGCGAAACTTCAGGGCCAACAGCTCCGCTCTCAAACGAGCATTTTCCTCCAGCAGAGCCAGGACGCGGCTCTCCAGGACCATATCGTTCACACGCCGTTTCTCTCTGGAGCGTTTCGCCGCCTCATTTGTTCTTCCTCCTCTTGTCCCAGTAGCCTTCGTCCTTCTTGTCAACCGGGATGAATTCCCGCTTGCGTCGGATGCTGGAGGACGGGCTCTCTTTGCGTTTGACGGCAGAGGTGCGTCCCAGCAGGGAGCGCGCCAACAGGCTGCTGGAGGTCAGGATGGACACAGCTTCGTCTGTGAAGGACAGAGGCCCTCCTCCTCCTCCTCCTCCTCCTCCTCCTCCTCCTCCACCACTGCAGCTGCCTCCTCCTGGACTCACTACTGCAGTGGACTCCAGAGTCTGGAGCACAGCCACGTCCTGCTGCCCCCTTATCTGCTGGGACTCTTCCTCGTACATCTCGCCCGTCAGGAAGTGAGTCTCTCCAGAGTCTCTCCTCTGTGCTGAGTGTTTTCACCAAACTCTGAGGGGCTCCTGGATGCAGCAACAGTGCCACCTAGTGATTAAAGTGACACAGAGGAGGGATTTAGTTGTTATGCAAGAGCCATTACAACACAGTATTATGTAACCCCATTACATCTCTCCAATAAAACGAGAGCGACTTGTACCGTAACCTTGCAAAGCCTCATCATACGTTCAATATGGGACACAATGCATTTTCTTTCTCGCTTGTTGCAGACTTTTTGCTTCACAATAAGCATGCGACATCTGCTTTAAACGCACAAATCTCTAACACAATGTGATCTATTTATAGCTTAACCTACATTTGAATTCAAGACCTGAAACAAATATTAACGGCTTCATTTTCAGGAGCGTGTCTTGTTCCTCATTGTGTGTCATCTTTACTAAGCCCACTTAAGTAATCGGTCCAGTGATTGGTTTCCGGTTTGGTTTGCGTGCTTCACCAGCACTGACCCACATGTGTGATGACAGGCTGATCTTCTGTTGGTTGCTTTTACTTTTTTTCTAATCTGACCTCACTTCTGCTGCTCTTCTTTGGCATCATCACCAGCTTTTGAGACTTCAATTTAGTTTTAATATCTCTAAACAAGGTGCAACTTTTTTCTTGAGTCAGAATAAGAGAGGATTTTATTGCAATGTACAAGGAATTAAACATACAATATTAAACATGCAATAGACAAAAATATGGTTAAAAAAGTGATAACATGAGAAATATGTGCAGTGTAGTTTTTTGTACACTTTCATTTGTATAATAGCAATTTAGTTTTTTTTAATTAAAGACCATTAAAGTATTATAAAAGGAATAACACGAGTGAATAAAATGTTAAACTTATAATTATGACATGGTTTAAAAAGTAATTAAAAGAGTTGTGTTATTAGAATGATAAATATAGATTTAAATAGACCGGCGATTTATAGCTATTATTTGTTATTTAGATTCCTAAGACAATGTATTTTTAGGTATGCATCATGTTTAGGTTTTTATGTAGCGAAGTGATATTAAAGTGTCCATAATTTAAACCGAATCACAAAGAAGAAACGGAAATAAATAATCATCTTGTAGTTATTATTATTATTTACCTGTAAATGAGTTTTCTTCGCCGGCGCGCGCTGTAGTCCTCCGCTGCTCCAGCCGTGTGTGTGTGTGTGTGTGTGTGTGTGTGTGTGCGTGTATGTGTGTGTGTGTGTCCGGTTCAGGGACTGTCTCGGTGTCTCGGTGTCTCTGTCTCCGATGTAACTGCCGCAGATCCTCTGAGCGCTGTTACTTCATATTATGATGGTCCTGGCGCACCTCCTCCTCTCTGCTCCACTTGGAAACCCGCAGCTCCTCTTTGTGACGCGGAGTTCAGCTCAGGACGGTTCCTATCCTCACATGAACCCGCAGCAGGGTCCTTTTGTGTGCGCGCATTTCTGGGACCGCCCTCTCTCTGTGAACCCCCCCCCCCCATCCAAAAGGAAAGCTCCTATCGGCTTTCACATAACAGAGAACTTCATCACCATCACCATCATCATCATCACCGCCCCCCCCCCCCCCCCCCCCCCCCCCCCATCATCTGATTATTACGGTAATCTGCTCATAATAATTAGGTAATGCTGTGCCTGTCTCTCTGCCTCTGGCTTCAAGAGACAGGACAAGTTTATGACTCAGTTTATATTGTGTTTTTTCTCCTTTTTAACCCTTTAAAACCTAAACATCAGCTTTCTTGTCCTGCGTTCAGACGCCTTTTATAAGCTATTTGACCCTTTGGAAACCTGAGCAGATGGGTTTGAATTCTTTTGAAAACAAAAAATGACCAATTTGGCAAGAAATTTCCCAAAATTTGCAGAAAAAAGGAAACAATCGAGTAAAAGGAGGCCAGAAAATGACTAAAGAAATAGTTTTGAATAGAGGGATTAGGATTATTTGATAATTGGAAAAATCTCCAGAAAACTACATTTTTTCCTTTTTCTTTTTTTTATTTCAGCATTTTTTCTTGTAATTTTCCTGTAACTTTTTACTATTTTTTTTTGCTAATTTTGAGGCCATTTCTTGTTAAGTTTCCCATTGCCCTCTTCCCATGTTTTTTTTTTTTTTTTAACCAAGCCAATTTACTTAGGTTTCAAAATGTTGGACCCCAAAAAATATTCTTCAGCCACCATATATTTCTTCTAAGGCTGCAAGATCAGTGGCTTCTTTTATTTTCAGATTGACTTTATCGCTGCATCTTATCATATTAAAAAACAAAAACAAAAAGAGCAGAATTCTTAGGTCTTGCCCCCCTCGACCAGCGCCAGGATGTCCCACACAACACAATGCTATAAGAACATACTAAAACCAAAATCAAACGACTTCATAATCATTTTAAATCCATTCTTAACCCTTTAAAACCTGGATCGACATCAGTTTTTTGTACTGCATTCAGAGGCCTTTTACAATCATTTAAACCTTTGAAACCTGAACAAATTGGTTTGATTTCTGTAGAATACATGGGCGAAAATGTGATGCAGAGCTCAGCAAGAAGTGTCCCACAAATTGAAAAAAAAAAAGAGTGTAAGGCGATTTAAAAAATTACCTGAACATTTGCTTAAAAAAAGTGAAAAATGTTGAGAAAACTATTTATTATTTTATTTATGATTTTGAAAAAAAGTTACATGAAAAAAAATACACGTTTTCAGGTCATTTTCTTTTTTCTTTTTCTTTTTCCTATTTTTCTTATTTTGCGGTAATTTTCTTTTAATGTTTTAGTAATTTTTTGCTAATTTTTGGACTATTACTTTAGTCTCTCATTGCCTTCTTCCCATGTCCTTTCACAGAGTTAAAAACCATTTTTATTGATGGCGCTATTTTAATTAATCTAGTTTGTCTTTTAATTTACCTTTTAATTTATTCTTTTATTATGTCTTGATCTTGATAAATTCTATTATTAGTACTATTATTTCTGTGTTTACTGCTTGTATTCTTTAAGTTGCATTTACTCTTCCCCTGAAATATTTATCATTATTCTCATTTGTTATTCTTGAATGAGAAAAATAGGATTTAGTCCAAAAATCTGTGTAAAATTGGGTTGAAAATGATCTTGAAAAGGTCTTAAAAAGCATTAAATTTAAGTGTCGGATACCATTAGACACGCTGATAACTTTCTTCTTAACTAACTTACTTCTTTCTACATATTAAGTTTAATTAGGAAGAAAAGCATTCAAGGGGAAAAAATGTTGACTTTTGACTGTAATTTGTACAACAATGGGACTGTAAACAATGAGGAAAAACCGACACCATCAACAGAGACACAAAATATAAAACACTGGGTCAAAACAGTCCAGCTAGGATACTTGTTGCACAGATCTCGGAGGTGACAGGGTGCACATACGTAACAGAGTTCAGACGGGTGCCTGGGGCCCCTGACAGGCTAATCCACTATGTATGTGCGGTATGTATGTCACAAACAAGCTGTAGGAATTTCGGAGGATAAGTTTGAAGGAGTCTCCGTCCAGCCTCTTTTCCCCTGCAGTCAGAGCCACAGCCCAGTCTGTTCCAACAGGACTCGTAAAAAGTTTTTCAAAAATTCAGTGAGGCGTCATCGCTGCCTGGAGCGCTGCTGCGTCAGACTCAAACATCTGCAGGATGATGCAATGATAGTTGACAGCACGTAATAATGCATAATGAATAATAACTGGAGAGATAGTTTTGTCTGTTGGTTTCGAAAGTAGTTACAGGATGTCGAAGTTCAAAAAATGTCATCCTGTGCATTACACGACGTCTGACTCGTGATGTGTGATCGGTCTGCTGTGGTGCCTTTGAGTTAAAAGATAATACCAGTACTGTGTGTGTGTGTGTCCAGTATGATGAAACTAGATGGCACTCGGCCGGCGGTGCTCAAAGCGCTAAAAAAAGATGCTTTTGAGAAAGTCAAGAGCAATAGGTGACTTTCCATTAAACTTTATATTGTGCAAATATAAATTGTGAATATAAAATACGCCTAATGGAAACACGTACGTTTTGATAAAACTCTCATTAATAACAGAAAAGTTTTTAAGCTTGCATGAGATGAGGTGGTATTTCAGGCAATTGTATTCAGAACAAGTGAGAGCTGTGCAAACACTGTGAGGTAAAATGTGTGTGCGTGTGTTTGTGTGTGTGTTTGCTGCTAGCCTGAAAAACACCAATAGAATAATATTTATTTAATTTAATTTAATTTTATTTTATAGGACAATGTAAATTAACATACTTCAGCAGCTTTATTTCCTTTGCAGCCAACACACTAGCCATTATTATTTGCAATTCAAGGCCACGTAGGCGTGTTAGGTCGCAGATGTACTTTCTGTTAACTACGCATACGCATTTTGGCTGCAGTGCGTCCCCTGCGTTGGTTTGCACGCTGGCTGTGCAGAGGATGATTTTGAGCCTTATTTACCACCAGCACTGTCGCCTTTTATGCCTGAGTGTTGCCATGTCTGTTGTTTACATCCCACACATGCAGGTGTTTACAGTCTGAGCTCTCTCGTGTTTCCTCTAGAGGTACCGTCCGGTAACACACGTCCCAATAAGACAAGTATATATACGAAAACGCTCATGATGCTGCCTATAGAAGTGAAAAAAAAGTTAACATTGCATTTTCGCCAAATATGGCTTTTTTGATTCTCCGGAAATACTGCCTAATGTGAGCATAAAAACTTGTTTTGCGATAAATGGGAGTTTTTTTAATTGACATCTTTCCATTATAAGTGTATTTTATATATTTGCACTTTCAGTTTGCACAGTTTCAGTTTGTCTGGCTGTTCATCAACTCATCAGTCACTTTGTTGAGTTCAGGATATAGAAAAAAGACCAGAGTGCCGGAGAGACTCTATAGCGCCTCCCAGAGCTCAGGAGCTCAAACTGGCCGCAGAGAGGATGTGAGCGCTCTACGTATATACTCCTCACGTTTTGTCCTCGTCCTTTCTGTAAAAAGTTGGCTTAAGGCCTTTTGTGGCTTGCCGACTATTTTACTTGCCATCAACACAATCCTGGAAAGTTAACTCTTACCTGTACAGCTGCATGCAGCTGAGGACACATGTGGCGAGCAGCATGAGGGCTTACCCGGCCTCTTGTTTTTAGCGTGTGCTGGAGACAATGAACTGCACGTACTGTATCATGTCACATATATGAACCCCCTGAGCAAACATGCTGGAGTTGAGATACCCTCTGGACCTCCGGCCCCGCTGGCTCCTGATAGAGACAGGAGACGGTGGCTGCAGTCACAGTGCAGGAGCTGCTCCGAACCAGTCTCCGTTCATGTGGCATTTTCCACAGAAAAGTTGCATCACTGGAAACATGCTCTCCGACTTTGGTTAAATTATGTGACTTGTTATGTTATTTTTAGTAATAACCTCAATACAACGCTATTTGGCAGTGTTTAATGACACTTCATTTTGTTGAAAAGTTAAAGGAATAGCCAGAAATGATGAGAATTACTCTTATTTGCTTTTTTTTTTTTGTTTTTTTTGATGAGAGGATTGAAGTTATTGCTCACAGCTGATTAGCTTAGCTTAGGGGAGGGAATCGCCATGATGAGACCCCACGATACGATATAACAGTACTTAAGTCATGATGCAGTATTATTGAGATTTTGTTTTTTGATATGCTAATAATTGAAATAACAAATTCTAACATATTCATATTATCTATTATATATTATATATTTATATTGTGATGTGCCACTGACTTTGCATGCATTCATGACATCAAGTTTGCAACTGGTGTTATAAAATAACGGTGTTATCAGTGTTAGTATACTTACCTGGCTGCTTTATAGTTCAAAGTTTGCATGCTTGCTACAGCTAATAGATGTAGATATTAAAATGTGCAACTAGCTACTGGGAGCATAAAAAGAAAATATATTGTTTTTTCCTGTCAATTGTTGACACAGTTTCCATGCTTTCCGTCATTTCTGAAACGTCACGCAAGACTGCTGCCTTCAGGCTCACTCACAAGTGACTGATGGGGATGTTATACATAAGCAGAGCGCTGGCTTTTTTTAACCAACAGCACCTGCAGGTCCAGTAACACAAAGTGCAGCAGTCAACTTAGCCTCAAGATGAACCTGGATATTAGAAAACTGTGAAACTGGAGATTTTACGACTTTAATAAAAGACTGGTAGTGTCAGTTAAATATCTGAAATGCTAAAATCCCACTTCACCTTCAACATATCCATGAATGATTTTTTTTATGGTTGAGAAATTCTAAGCTCTTCATCATTTAACTTTGGTGTGAAGCTGCAAGAAACTGACTCTGTGGTACTTATTTAAATGTTAAACTTTAACCCTTTGAAACTTGGATCACCATCAGGTACTTGTGTTACATTTGGCCACCTTTCACATGGGTTAACCCTTTGAAACCTGAGGAAATTGGCTGATTTATTATTTTTTAAAAGGCATGGAAAGAAGGAAATCATCCATAAATTGGGGGGCGTAAAAGCAATAAGAAAAGTATGAGAAATTACTTAAAAATAGCAAAAAAGAAAAAACACAGGGAAAATCAAAAACAAACAAGGAAATGACTTGAGAAAAGTGCATATTATGCATACATAAGTGCATGTGACTATTAATATAGTTTTCTGGACATTTTTTCCTATTTTTTTTTTAAAATGGTGTTACAGAGAATTATTTTTAAGCACTTGTCAGGTCATTTACTTTGTTTTTTATGTTTTTGACTTTCCTTTTTATGCCTTTTTTAAAAAAAAAAAAAAGTACCTATTTTTTTCGTAAATTTTGGAGTAATTACTTCTTAAGTTGCTCCTTGCCTGCTCCTTCCCCGCTTCCTACTTTGCTCAGGTTTCAAAGGCTTAAACCTTTGAAACCTTAATTTCTTTTGAAAACATGGCTCAAAAGGCAACAAGCAACTCGGCAAGAGATATCCTAAAAATTGCAAGAAATTAGGAAAAACTGACAAGAAAATGAACTGACAGTTAGAAAAAAAGATAGCAAAAAGAGAGAGAGAACTTTGTTAGAAAATAATTATTAGAAAATACTTTTATATTAACTGTACTAAAATTTTTCCAAGTCATTTTCTTGTAACTTTTTACTAGCTCCTTGCTAATTTTGGGTAATTTATGTAATGAAGTTGTTCATTGACAAACAATTAATTTGAAATTAAGCCAGTTTGTTCTGGTTTCAAAAAAATTAAGTCTAAGGAGAAATGTGAGAGTCAGAAGAATAAAAAGGTTTATTGATTTTTTTTTTCGTGTGTAGATGTGGAGTCATTTAATACACGAACATTTCTTGCAGAATCACACTGTCCGTTTGGTTTATGCAACAGGAAGTGAGTTGCTCCATCCATCTGGTTAACAGTTTAGCTTTTGAAATATCTGTATGTAACACTTGAAAAAGTGGGTTCAACTTAGACTTCTTTGGAAACAAATAAAAAAAAAAAAGTATGATAAAGAGGATCTTTGCACAACACTCGTCTCCAAGATGAAGCAAAAAAAGTGCCGCAATGTGACTCCTGTGTCTGATGATTTGTTTCTAAGATCTTCATTAAACACACAAATTCAGTGGAAGTAGATTCTGCGGTTACAGGTTCTTATCTCTAAACACTTGACCATTATTGCATTGACTTTTTGTTTTTCTTTCGGGTGCATTACCTAATGCGAGGATCAGCAAGTCACTCAGAACTGTGTCGCAATGGACTTAGTAGGAAAACAACATTGAGAGAGGAGGAACTGCACGAGTTCAACAAGTTGGGGCTGAATTCTTGACATTCTCTCTCAGGCTCTTATGGAGCAGCTCAGCTTGTTGGTCTGACCTGCAGGCCAGATCACCTCGTGAACAGTTTGTTGTCTCAACGGCAAAACACATCTCAGGAGAGCTGGCAAATACTGACAAGAGGATTTAAAGTCACAGTGACCGCCTGAAACTTCTGCACTGAGCAGTAAACACAAACTAAAAGATGTTTACAAGAAAAAAAAGAGTCACATCCTGTGCAATGATCAAGACTGAGGCTACCTTCACGCGCTCTTCAGAAATATCATATTTACCATATTTACAAGTTACAAGCACATGACTGCCCGCCAGATTACGAGTGGGAAATCAGGAAATTTTGATAAAACCCAAGTTGCAGAGTTGTGACGTTTGTGTGACGTTTCAGGTCAGCAGAAACAGCGGAAAGCATGAAAACAGTGTCAACCATTGATGTTAAAAAAAATTTATATTTTGTAGTTTTGTTCCTAGTAGCTATCATTTATTTTTAGTAGTTGCACATTTTAAAATATGCATATATTAGCAGCAGCGATTAAGCAAACTTTGAACTAAAAAGGATGCTAGGCTCAACTTTGTATATTCTCAACACAACAAACAAATAAAATAAAATACCGTAAAACTTCAAATAAAAGCCTCATCCCAATTGCTAGCCCAGTGTGGTTACATGTTTTGACAAATAAAGGCATGTTTCAATTAGAGGCTCGTTCTGCTTTCCGTGCAGTTCATTTTTATTGAAGGTCTTTGTATGTTTAAAACTGGGTTGTTGGCGACCTCCTGGAGATAACATTAGTTAGCTGTTGTGATCATGCATACAAATTTAAATGTTTAAACTTTTGTGGGTTTGGATGTGCTACACACATTGTTAGCTTGGTAAGATTCTCTACAATTCAATCACTCTTTTCATTTGCAGAAACCATGAGTGTCAAAAAAGACGTAATATTGGCAGGGTAAACAAGCGTGAACAAGAGATATGCAAAAAAGGAGGTTTAGCAAAACAATTTGACAATTTCCCTTCTACACTGAGCAAAAGTTTAATGTGAAAAGAATTAGAAGCCCGTCCCATGCAGACATCTGTCTCAAATATAAGCCTGTTGAGTTCAGTGGTTTAAGCAAACCATAGCCCGGGCTATTAATTTAGGTCTTATGGCAAAACTCACTTTAACACTTTAACTTTGCTGATTACTACCAACAAGCTACAAGCTCTTACAAGCTCTTTCTAGGAAACTTTCTTGGTAATAAAAGCATCAGGAGTTTATGGCTCATGCACATTTACATCTGTACAGTGTCCTCAGTAACATTTCTCTCATTTACAGTGGTCGAAGTGGTAAAAGTTTATAACACGCATAAACTGCATCTAGAATATCGTGCAGCCTCAGTCAAACAGTATGAGTTTTGCATCCTGACTTTGTTCATAATTCATCCGCTGTGGGATCTGCAGCAGCGGTGGGCAGCAGGATGGATATAAATATCCCAGTTCTTGCCAAGTGGGTAGCACAGACAAGACTCAGCGAGGTTGTTTACACCAGCTGACCGGCTCTGCAAAAACAGCCACTGGGAGTCAGACAGATGAGCTGGAAGGTGTTAGCCAAACTCGACGGGCAAAGGCATATTACGTAAAAGTGCCCTGCAGGAGGTGGTGGAGCTTAAAATACACTCAGAAGTGGACCGCGGGGGAAATCCGGAGAGGAGGACGGGGAGGGGAGGAGGCAGTCACTCTGCTGACACAGTTTGCCGCTGCAGGAAGAAGGTCACGTAGACGACCACAGATCACCTTCAGCTGAGCATCAGAAGTCACAGCAGCACTCTGATCCGTTCTGCTGCTTTATTTCACGTTTTCCAACATTCCTCCTATACGTGCACCCTCTCTGTGCTTTAAAGGCAGCCTAATGTTGCTCCAGAAATCCTTTTGTCATGCTTGCCTCATTACGGCTCAGGAGAAAATCCCTCTGCAGTGACACAGTGTGCTGCACCCACATCCAGCTACATGCCAGCTTGGCCTCATTTCCCTCGCTATGTAACGTTATCTAATGTGATAACACTCAGCGCTGTGAGTCGAGCAACTGACACGAGAAGCGGCCAGTAATATTAGATATTAACAAATACAAAAGGGGTTTAGTGGTTACCACATCTTGTCCTGACCCCTGCACATAATTATCAGATCAGATCAGGTTCTGTGTAACTGCTGACCCTCCATCTTCTGCTCTCTCCTCCCGGCTCTCCTCCATCTCTCTCTACAGTTACACAAACATATTGCATTATAGACACACCGCTATTGCAACACGTGTCACTTTCCAACTCCACTGCAGTAGTTTGCGGGTTTCCATGAAGCTCAAATTGCGCAAATTGAAATTGCGAATATAAAATACGCTGAATGGAAACGAAAATTTTGAAAAAATTTGTTTATCGCAAAATGTTTTTTAACTTACATGAGGTGGTATTTCAGGCGATTTGAAAAGCGATATTTGGCAAAACTGCAAAGGAAACCCTTTTTACCCTTTTCCAGGTCACATGATGCTGTGAGGTCACATGATGCTGTGTCTGTGCTTGTCAGGAGGAACTGGCTCCCTCGTGATGCAGCAGGAGCTACAAGAGCTGTTATTGCATCACTCTTTAAAAGTTCCAGATGATCTGGATTGCGGATCATCTGGAAGTTTTGAATCCACAATTCCTCTGTGAAATCGTGGACTACATCTCCCAGAAATCCCTCATACGCGGCCGCTCCCATGTATAAGGGGCTTGCCTTTCCATCACGGCTCCATAACACGCCTGCGTGGCCTCGGATTGGAAATAATGACGGCTAGTGCGGTGGCTGCAATAGACATCAAACAACTAGTGCCGACAACGGCTGAAAGGGAAAGTCTGGGATTTTTGAAGAAGGGCTTATGAGATACTTATGTACAGTCAGTGTGCTGTTGACGTGCTGCCAATTTTCACAAACAGATGCGTCCCATACCCCACGCTGCATGATAGCAAAACGCATTTAAGCCACTTTAAATAAAAGGCCTAACTTAGAAAAGATCAGTCTAAGAGGATGCTGTAGAGTATTGACTAAATATTGCGTAAACTTGACATATTTAAGTTGCAACAATTTAAAATTAACTAGACTTGAACTAAACACCTATCTAAATACACGTATCAATATATAGATATAATATAAACATAAATAAAGACTAAGGGTAATGTTTTTTCAGTGCTAGATTTTTTCTGAGTAAACTTTTAGAGTGTGTAAAAGTGGTTACATTATATTCATCATACAGACATGAGAGTGGCATCTGGGTCTTCTTGTCCAACTCTCAGCAAGGAAGCAAATAAACACATTAATGTTTCTCATTGATTTGAATGTTAAGTAAGCACTATGTCTTCCCAAAATCTGCCCTGCTGTCCTTCCAAATTTACATCCAGAAAAGTGTATAAAAATCAGGACCAAATTTAACCATCTTGATGATTATTTTTTGCCTGGCTGGTGACTAAGAAAACTGCGGTTAAAAAGAGACGCTAATGTTGTGAATCAGCGCTCCCCTGAGACATGTATGCAGAAACACATTTATGTAACAGCTCGTCTATACCACAGACTCACAGCCGAGCCTCCATCCAACGCTCGTACACATGAGAGATGTATTGCAGGAGCTATAAATAGGCTGTGACTCAGTTTGTTTGACTTGGGGGGCTGTTTCATAACAAGCAGAGTGTGTGCGGCATGCAGTTATATGTTTATTGATCAGTGCAGTCGGTAATAAACCCTGACCGATGTTTCCTCATCGGTCATGACCTCCAGGTGATGCTTTCTTAATCAGGGAAACCACACGCAGGTAATGTCCTCTGCACCGAGCCAGCACACCCTGCTGTCCGCTCTGTAATCTCACAAAAATGTCAGCATCATTAGAGCGCCGGCCCGCGACACACATCAGAGGAAACATTTGGAAATGCGCTCAGAGTGACTGTGAGGCAGAAGCCAAGAGCCTCAGACCCGCTTTTCCTCATGCTGCTATTCTTGGGCACTGAAATACGTCACGCTGTTTCCAAAGCAACCACTTTTGATCGTTTGGGGTGGGGGGGCTGGCTTATGAAATGCTCATAAAACAAATTACGTATATTGGAAGGGACGTGTCTCCGGGGAATGTGGAAGGATTAATTAGAACAACAGGAAAATGTGAGCAACATGCAAACAACTGTAGAAAGAATCACAAAAAATGAGTTTATTTCAAAAGAAACTGCAATCACAAACGTCTCCAGAGGGTTTGTTTTTCTGCAAACAAATGTCTCCTCCGATTTGTCATAATAAGTGCCACCAGGACAGGATGGATCCTGAAGTGGTCCACAGGAGCGAATATCCAGACTCTATGTGACAAAATGGTGATAAGTTTGTTTTGGTTTTCTCTGTTGACCCAGAATTTAGAGCAGCCGCAGCATGCTCCGGCCTGCCCTGTATGCCTATTAAAGGCACGATTGATATGCAGATTACCAAGAACACAAAACATGAATTTTAATTGCAAGTCATTTATATAAACGCGTTTGTTTTCAAATAAAGAGAAGTGTGAAACTTCAACGGCGAAAATAAGGGGAATTCTATTGAAAAGAAGGGACTGTATAAAAATAGTATGATGATTAGAGGTCTTAACTGATTCATATTATATTTAAAAGCAAGATCCTCCCCAGCTTTATCAATTTTTCTCTGGACCACCTTGACTCAGCTTAGCTCAGTTAGATTCTCCACAACGTGGTCTTTGAGTTCATTTTACAGAAACCATGAGCTCCAAAGTATAATTCATTGAGATTTACTGATATGGTTGAGTTTAACAAGCAAGATGGACAAAAAGTGGTAACTCGTGACCTTTAAACTGGTCCGAAAGTCTGAGCATGTGTCCATTCTTGGATGCCTGATATTTCTTTACTTGGTAAAGGTCCACCCATCAAAATAAGTAAAAGGTTTTTAAAAAATGATGCAAGAGAATCAAACAGACGGCACTTCTAACAATATAATCAATATTTTTTAATCTTCCTTCACTGTGTTGTGTGTTTGGTATGAAAGAGGGGAATTTGTTTTACTGAACATCCAACATGCAGCAGCTGGTTAAAGAGTTAATTCTGAAAATGCACAGAAATAGTTATTGTTTTGTTTTTATTAAATGTGTCTGAATGCAGACTCTGTGCCAAGTATCCTGTCCGAGCCAAAGTACCAGAGCCCAAAAGATTGATATCACTATTTTCAACCACTAACAAAAACAAGTAGGCCTAATAAACAAATAACACATTTTGCTGATCACACAGCTGATCGATTGATCGCAGCAGACTGACAGAGCAGAGCAGTGACAGAGGAGACAAACCGTAGTTTTTCCTCACAGCACCAAAGTGCCCGAACAGTAAAACCTTCAGCGGGGGAAAGTGACTTCTTCAGACTTTGTTTTAGTCTCAGTTTCGGTCAGACTTTAGATTAAACTTTTTATAAAGATGATCATGCAAAGCTCCGTCCGTATTTTGTGTACAAAAATAATATTAGACAGCTAAGAGTGTTTTCTTTCAAGCAGAAACTCAAAATGTGTCTTTCAGTAATATAAAGAATGAGCTCTGATGGATTTAAGCTCTCGAATATTTTCCAGCCAAACTGCTAAAAATAAATATGAGTGCTGTTAGATGATACTATAACTGGATGTTTGGAAATGAAATCCACCTTTGTGATGTAAGTGTTTGACCTTGTGTCAAATGATAAAAGCTCTCCTCCCCTTTTTTGTGACCCCTAATAAATTTCACACGGCCCCTAAGATGTAAAACTAACTGCAGCCAAAGCAATAATACTAAGTTCATTCAGATGTATTTTGAGCAAAGATTTAAGAGGAGATTTGGCAAGTTCTCAGAAACAGTATTTGTTTGTCCTCATCCCAAAATTGACTGTTTCTGCACTATGATATCAGTACTATTAGTGATTTAAGATAACTGCATGTACACTGAATAAACAGCATTCATGTCTGAAGCTGCTGTTTCATAAACATCCATCTCATTCAGGCTCTAATTCACATCCCTGTCATAACATTTTAAATTCATAACAAAGAAGAAAGATCTAAATCCCAGCGTGAGGAGTTTATGTGTCATAACAACACACACATAACATATTTGATTTGGTGTCAGGAGGGCAGACGGCTCAGATAGGAGCGGGTTGGGGCTAGTGAATTATTCAATTTGAAAACAAAGGGTGTTTTGAGGAGGATAGCACGGCCATAGCTGGTTACGTAAAGCATGCTGTGCGGTTGCATAATGTGTTCATAATCGGAGGGTAATACAGATATAGATGGCCCAGTTTCCACCCTGTTCATTCTAGCATGACAGTGGCACGGTGTCCCGGGAGCTCAGGTTCAGCAGGGGCAGCTCTGGCGGAGCGGTTGTTGAACTTGAGCCACAGTTTGAGAGTCAATTACCATGAAAAGTCAATTCATGCTGCTTTTGTTTTGGCTTTTTTTCCCTGCACAATTATGTACGGATGTTAGAGTTGTTTCCGACAGAAGTCGTGATTTGTTTGTGCGATAATCTTTCTGAAGCCTCTTTGCCATGACCGAATAGAGTATACGCAGCAGCCCACTAAGCCACGGCACACAGATTATATCCAAAGTAGACATGCAACGTTAGGAACAATGCTATTTAATCTTTCTTTGTGTGTTGAATCCTTCAGTGTGCCACCTACAAATCACACAGGATGCTCATGTTTCCCTTTTGTTTGTCCTGCTTTTGTAATCCTTGTTTTTGCGGCAGATACAGTTTTAGAGGCTGTGGGGAAGTAAACAAACACGGGTACATTATGGCGAGGCATGGCCCTTTTAGTTTTAAAGCACATTTCATACACAGAGGGGGGTTCAAGGTGCTGCACGGAGAAGTTAAAAACAACATAATACACAAGAATAATTCATTTCAAGGTCAAAATATCTTTAAAAAAGATTTAAAAAAGAGATCGAAATGGAGAGATAAAACAGTAAAAGAATAAGCAAAAATAATTTTAAAGGATTTAACATCCATCCATCCATTTTCGTCCACTTATCTGAGGCTGGGTTGCCTCCAGCTTTCCAGTTCCTCCTGGGGGACCCCAAGGCATTCCCAGGCCAGATGAGATATGTAAACCTTCCAGCGTGGTCTGGGTCTGGAAAATGCAGAGTTTTTGCTTTGGCGAGCGCCTCTGCTGCAGCCCTTCTGGCCAAGCGGTACCTGTCCACTGTTTCCGGAGACCTGTGGGCCGACAAAGCCTGGAAGTCCTTCTTCACCCACTGATCCACCAGCGGGTCCTTCGGTTGCCGCCAGGACAGGCACCAACAACCTTGTGACCATAGCTTCGAGCAGCTGCCTCTACAATGGAGGTTTTGAACAAGGACCACTCGGATTCCATGTTCCCAACCTCCCCGGGGATACGTGAAAAGTTCTTCTGGAGGTGTGAGTTGAATATCTTGTGGACAGGGGCCTCTGCCAGACATTTCCGGTTCACCCTCACTACACGCTTGGGTTTATCTGTCCAGCAGCCTTCCCCGCCACCTGATCCAACTCACCACCAGGTGGTGATCAGCTGACAGCTCCGCTCCTCTCTTCACCCGAGTGTCCGAGACATACGGCTGCAGATCAGATGATACGACTACAAAATCGATCTTTGGCCGAAGGAGCTCTGGTACCAGGTACAATTATAAACATCCCTATGCTCGAGCATGGTCTTTGTTATGGACAATCCACGGCTAGCACAGAAGTCCGATAACAAGTCAGATTGGGCAAACCGTTCCTCACAATCACGCCCCTCTGGGTTTCTCATTGCTCACATGAATGTGAAGTCCACCAGAAGAACAATGGAGTCCCCAGTCGGCTCCCTTTCCAGGGCACCGCCCAGAGACTCTAAAAAGGCCCCATAGTCCGAACTGATGTTGGTGCATATGCACACACGACAGTCAGAGACCTCCTCTCCGCGACACGCAGTCACATTGAAGCGACCTTCTCGTTCTCTGGGGTAAACTCCAACACGGTAGTGCTCAGCCAGGGGCTCGTGAGTGTCACCGCACCCGCCCGGCGCCTCTCACCCTGGGCAACTGCAGAAAAGGCGAGAGTCCAGCCTCTCTCCAGGGTGTGGTTCCAGAACCGCTGCTGTGCGTGGCGGTGAGCCCAACTATAGTTAATTGGTACCGCTCCAGCCCCAGCTCCTTCCCCGCCAGAGAGGTAACGTTTCATGTGCTTAGAACCAGTTCGCAACTCTGAAGATCGGCATGCCAGGGACCCCTGGATATCGTTTAAAAAATTATGATGACAGTACGTCCAAAGAGTACGTCATTTGATACCTATAATGTGAGTGGAGTTTTTAATTTAATAACTTTGTACTGAGTTATTCCACTCGATACCTTAAAGGTATCACAGACTGATATCCAGCTGACATCCTGATTCAAAGCCATGATCATAAAATACTGATAGAAATGTGTCAGTGTGGCGTCTGATTTATGCTTAACATGGTTATAGAATCCAGTCTGAGGAACCACTTGTAAAACTTTCCACAATAAGGAACACTGTGTTCTTTCCCCACCTTGCATTTTTTAATAAGTCTTAACTTAATCGGGATGCAGGAACAGTGCCAGATGTAGTTTAGTTTACATTTCAGTTTAACGTTTATGTAACTTTCTATATGCTTTGATGCAAAAAGACAAGTCATCTCTTCATTCTCATTCAGCAAAAATAGTAATTGATTATGTTTGTTTTATTCTCTGTGACAAAGACAAAGAATGAACCCTATAGGCTGTTGGTTTGTCTAAGGTTCGTATGTTGGTAACTAAAAATTTGTTGTTTGTCTCGATTTTTTTTTTGTAGTGGACCTCATTCCCCTTGCAGTGAAAGCTCAGAGAGTGGTTGTCATCCTTATGGGAGGCTTCCTTGTTTGGTTTAGGATGTGATCTTCACTTTTATGCAATGCAGACTGCATACTAATCCCAGCGCTGTTCCATACAGTGGACTGAAAAGATTTTCTTGAGAGTGGAGCCAGAATACTGTCATTCCTTTAAATCCTAAAATAAAATTGGATGCAGTTCAGCGGCAGCCACAAGAGAGACAAACCGTGCAAAAAGCGGCTTTAAACAGTTGGCTGAAAGAGCTTAACCCAAAGTGAACTGCGTCCCTGATGCTCTAAGCCGAGCACCCGGGCCAGCAGCCAGTGGACGCACAAAAATGTAAAAGATCAGGATCTCGTTCAGTGATTTGTCCCACAGTGATCGATGACCATCCTGCACCCTGAACTACTGCAGCGACTGGCACAAGAAGCTTTAATTCAGGCAGTTTGGACTCATTTACTGAAGAAAATGAGTTTCCACGCAGTGTTGACAGGACCCATGTCCTTCTTACGCCATGCCACCCTCATTACCAGAGTGAGAGTGTGATAATTATCCTAATCACCGACCAAGTGTTTTTAAAAGTATTAATTATGGTTTATGAAAGCAGATTTTGGTTTAAGTAGCAGCTACTTTTGTGAGGTCGAGAATTAAAGAGTGGCTTGAGATGGAGCTGTTGTGGTGCAGTCAGGACGATGTTTCACTGCAGTTTGCTTTTAACCTTTTTTGCCTCTTTCTATGCAGTAGATTTATTTTAGTGAATAGACATTAGACGCATTAGTGAAGTGGAAAGTTTGTTCAGTGTAAATTGTGTCTTTATATCAAATAGTTTGGACCTGTAAACTAATTCACACAATATTTCTTGTCTGTTTAATCTGAACCAAACCTGAGATGGAAAAAAAAATCCCTGCTTCATGGGGCTCCACTAGTTGCCAACAACTTGTCCTATATTTTTTTAGTTTTCATTGTTAGTTGATCATTGATGCTGTTGCACACCCGCATATATCAATGATGGAAATTAAACTGAAGTTGCTCAGAATGTAATGATTTTTATGACTGGATTCTCTAAGCAAGCCCACAGTAAATCCAACATTTGGTGTTTATTCACATCACGTTTTTTTAAATAAGCTGCAGCAGTTCTAATCAAATGTTTATATATTTTCAAATATCTTTTAAATAGTGCAAACATGTTTTTGATGCTAATGAAGAGAGACTTTGAGGGGCAGATAACTGTAAGTACAAAAGCGGGTCAAGTGCTTCTGCTTAAGTGTGACATTTTTTAATTCTTTCACTCCTGCGTTGCAAAGCTCCTGTGAATTAATGTGACTAAATATATCTTTCAAATGCATGAAGGAAATTGCTAATTTGCTCAAGTTCCCCAAAAAATGTATTCCAAGAGAAAATCATTCTTCTCTCCTTAAAGTAGGAGATGACAGCAGATTAAAACGGAAGAATTTTAATGAAATCATGTAAATCTTTGAAAACTGCTTCATTACATTTCAAAACTGTTTTCATTATTTGTTTTTCTCTTTAGTGTGTTTATTTTGTCTTATTCATGAATGTATTTTTATTATAATTTAATAAAATTTATTTTTTCTTACATCACGTGAACGATGGGGTAGAGGCTTTGAGAAAAGAAAAACAAAGGCAGCAGGACAAAAAGCAATGGAGGCCATTGAGTAAACACACTCAGCGTCTTATCGTGCACCGTGTCTTCATGTTATTGTTGACTGTTGTCATGTGGGATCATGAAATCAGACAATCGAGTTTTTATTGTGACAAAAGAGAGCACTGGAGGAGGAGGAGGAGGAGAGTGAAACCAGTGGAGGGTTTGTCGAGGACAATGGCTGGACTAAGCGAGGCCATCTGAGGTCTGTTGATTCTGGTCTTACCTCATCCTCGAACCACCAGCATTTATTCATTCATTTCCCTTCAGGAGTTGAAGCAGAAGCGCGTGCACGTCCAGCTCTCGAGCGCGTCCCTCCGGTGAGAAGTTCTGATGAATCGCTCTCTTTCTTTGAACCAAAGGCAGTTTACTTTCTGTGACTCAGGGGTTTAAACCGTTATTATTATACATATAATATATGTATGATTATTATTATGTATTATGATTATTATACAAAAATATATTTAAGTTGTTTTCATATAGTTTATACACCACTGTGTTCACGTCAGTTTTGTCAAGTTTGCAGGTTTGTTATTTCTATTTATTTTTTTAGCTTTTTCCGCCAACTGTTTATCTATTAGTTTACTTTTTCTCACATTCAATATTTCAGCCATATGTTCTTTGTTACTTTCAGCTAAATACTTAAACTATTTATCGATGACTTTTAGCTAACGAACTACTCTAAGATAACTCCTCCAACCGTCTATCCATTAATGTTAATTTAAACGAACTATCTTAGCCATTTATCAGTTAGCCTACTTTGAGCTATTTCTTAACATTTGTTTTTGAACTGTTTATGCATCACTCTTAGCTCACTATTTTAATCATTTATCCATTACTTTTGGCCAATTATTTAAACTTGATCCTTACTTTAAGCTAGCTATTTCAGTCATTTATCCAAAACTTAGTAATAACAATTTAAACTGTTTGTCCATTACCTTTAGCTAACTATTATAACATTTTATGTATTTATATTTAGACAACTATTTTAACAGGTTTTTATTACTTTAGCTGACTATTTTAACTGTTTATGTTACTAACAATATTAACCATTTATAGTACTTTTAGCTAACAATATTTATCCATTACTCTGAGCTAATTATTTTAAACATTTATCCATGACTTATTGCTGACAGTTTTGTCTGTTTTTTCATTACTTGTAGCTAACTATCAACTGTTTACTTTTAACTAAATACTTAAATCGTTTATCTATTACTTTTAGCAAACAATTTTAACCGTATAACCAATAGTTTTAGCTAACTATAAGCTTCTTACTTTTTACTGAGTATTTCAGTCATCATTACTTTGGTTATCAGTTATTATTATAAACATTTAATTAACAGTTATTATAGCACTTTTCTATTAATATTAGCTATTTCAACTGTTTATTTTCTTGGCTACCTTTAGATAAATATTTTATTTTATTTCACATTAGTGCCAACAGTCCACTTTACCTTAAGCTGTTTCTGCTGTTCATTAATACTCTCAGCGAGGTGACTGTTCAAAGATTTGTCTATTATGTTAGCTGGCAGTTATTATTATTATAAACAGTTAATTAACAGTTGTTAGTCTTCTGATTAACTGTTTCAACCTCTCCGCTTTCTGTCCAGGTTGGGAGTCCCTTACCATATCTCGACTGATTTTTCTCCTGAGTGAGACTGTAGTTGTGTGTTGAGTCTGTTGAAGGGTTAATTTGGAGCCAAGTGAGAGTTGCTTGATGTTGGATCCTGACGATGGGAAGTGGTGTGGGTGGAAAGAATGAGTCATCCGTCATCTGTCCGTTGCGTTCGGTTGCTGCCGTTGGTGCAGAGCCGAGTCGATCCCTATCTTGCCTCGCCGGAGGAGCGGTGATGTCAGAGCTGTCGCTGCTCTGCTCTGTCATCAGCGCCCGCTGACAAAGCTCGTGGTATTTGTGCATCCAGGGCAGGCTGGGACATAATAATAGCACCGGGGGGCTTTCTTTAGCCCCCTCTGTCTCTGCACTGTTTGCCCCATTTTACACTTATTTTTCCTAAACTGGCAACCTATTAATAGCTGTTTTCTGGCTGGAAACAGTGCCAAAAAGTTGGACTGAATGAAAATGAACTTGTGTCACCAAAGCATCCATCCTCAGCAGATTTGTTCCCTCGTGCAAATTTTCTCTGTAACACTCAGAAAAAGTTTGTTACACTCGTGCTTTGCTTCTCTTTTCCTGGTGATACGTTGAGCAGAGTTTGTCTCTTTTTGAGAACAACACAGCCGTAATGTGCTCATGAGTGACTCACACTGTCAGCCAAACATCTGAAGAAATGACCACCCACATGCTTTTGCTGAAAATGACGCAGATGTGCTCTTAAGCAACTATTTTTTTCTGGTCTTGTTCATGGAATTGATAATGCATCTAGCTGCTGATTCTACTTCGGTGAAGTAAGTGAGTCATCGTTGGATAAATTACAAAGGTTACATAACTACTGTACTTTCTCAGCATATGTTTACCCTTTCTATCAGCTGACTTCTTGGTGTTTTATTAGCAGTCCTAGTCATGAATATGAACAAACCTCAATATATTGGTCTAGACATCACAAGTTTGGGTCAAAGCAATATTGGGTTTACTATCCTGCTTGAGATATATCATCATTTTCAGAATTTTATCTTACAATATACATTGAAGTAGCTGTTTACAGTAGTTCTTGCAATACTTGCATTTTAAACAAGCAATTTAATACCCAGAATCCCGAGGACATGTTGTTTTGATGTTGTCTTTGAAATATGGTCTCTTGATCATTCAGACTGTGCTGCCCTCTTGTGGTAAATGATTCCACATCTTCATGTTCGCACCAGATGAATAAACAGCTGTAATTACTATCTTTTTTTGCATAAGAATAACAATTTACCAAAAGCATTAAATCCGTCTGTATAGAACAAAATAGGAAGAATTAAATGTTGTTGTTGTTGTTGTTTTTTTAATTATCACTATGGCAAAAAAATCACCTAAAGCCCATTTGATCAGTTATGTAATATTTTTGTAATTCACAATGACATGACATGATATGAAATGATGTGCTGTAATGTTTATGTTGATGTCATCAAATGTTACATGAAGACCTCATTTTTATCTTAACTTGCAGAAGCTTGAAGATACAACATAAACATTTGCTGACAGACTGTTTGAGCAGCACGGTTGCCAGAATAAAATGTTGGTTTTGTGCTTTTCTGCAAACCTCTGTTTGGTCACATTTGTGCATTTCAGAAGTGTCAGTTCCACATTTGTAAAGTAACGTAACACATGAGCTGACTTTGCCATCAGGAGGTGAAATGTGAGGCGAGATGCCAAGCTGCAGATCGCTGTTCAAGACCAACAAACAACCAAACGAATTGTTTTTTAGTGCAAAAAACAGCCAGTTAGTTTGGTTGTTTGTTGAAACAGTCATTTTGCTTTTTAGCAAACCTGCTGTTGTTTTCAACTGTGGAGAGTGACACGAAAAGTGGTTGTCTTTTACTCAGATGTCGCCGCATTTCCAGCCATGATTGTGCCACCAGAAGCCATAATTTTAGGCCAAAACATAATCTTTTTCTAACCATAACCAAGTGAGGTTTGTGCCAAAACCTAACCGCACATTAACCACATGACCCCTGTAACTGACACGTTCTTATCATATATGACAACAGTCCTGATACTGATGCATCGATGTGTAAGCAGCTTTTAGCTACTGAACCTGTTCAAGGTGGAGCTACTTTAAACCATTTTATACACACACTATAGTATAGTATAGTATAGTATAGTGGCTCGGGCATCTAATTAGGATGCCTGAGAAGGACAAAGCTGCTGTACATGGGGCGCCTGCTCCAACAGATGTACGGTGTGTCCGACTCTAAATGCTGATGCTCGGGTTGTTGTCGTAGCTGGGACCTCGGGTTTGGCCGTGTCTGCTCTTCGTGAGCTGGTGAGAACTGTAGCTTGTTAACTCTGGGATATCCAAGCCAGGAAGGGCAGAGTGAAAGTCCTTCCTCCCTGGCAGAGACACTGACAGATGGGACTTAGACAGGCTAAGCTGTGTGCTCCTGTCTGTGCTGATTACAAACCGAGCTCCCTCGAGTAAATGTGATGACAGGTCAACCAAGTTTGCTTGAACCTTTTCTGATGGCTGCATTTACCGAGGACATCTTCTTTAGTTTTGACATAATACAGTGTAGTCGAGCCAGTCATCCAGCTAACTTTCCAATGTATTTCAAGAATGTCATATTTCATGTAACATGGGGAAAATGTACCAAAGTAGCCTGTAATGGAAACTCGCCAATTGTTTGTGTATCTGGTCTCAGAAACCTGTTTGGGGGGCACTCAAAATCGAAACAGAAAACGTATTTTCCTAATTGTTTTAACCAGAATAGGTCAGACCCAAATAGTTTCTACCTTTTCCCATAATGCAACAGCCTCTTTCCCCCTGTGTAACAAACCATAGAGAGACTCAAAATGACCCCAAAGAGACACAAAAGAGATGCAAAGGAACAGCAGAAAGACAAAATAACTACAAAAACAGGCAAAAAATCCACTAAGAGACTAAGAACAACCACAAGTAGACACAAAATGAACAAAACCCCCAAAAAAGACGCAAAATTAACTCAGTTAGACACAAAATTACCTTAAAGAGACCCAAGCGACTACAAAAAGACAGAAAACAACCACAAGGAGACACAAAATGAGCACAAAACTACCAGAAAAAGACACAACGTGAACTCACTTAGACACAAAATTACCTTAAAGACACCTGAGCGACTACAAATGGACAGAAAACAGCACAAGGACTACAAATGACAAAACGACAAAAAACACCAATATCTGAAAATTGTGTCGATGTGTTAATATAATCTTGTTGGACAAATTGGACTCCACTAATTGTGAAAGAGCTCGATTTTTAAATTTATTCACAACCCGAAGCACAACGAGAAATTAGCATTTTGCAGGAAGAAATGTACAAAATGACATCATCAGCAAAACATTTCATGCCAATTTAAAACCCATAAACAGTATGGCTGCAGTAAAATGACAGGTATACATAGCTCAGCTAATAGAGACTGAAAGAGAAAAGTCTACAGTAGTACTTTTGCTTTATTTATGTGCGCAATGAAACTACTTAAAATATATATGCAAGGGTTTTTGACACAGATACAGAGCAGCATTAAAGGAGACAGAAAGCAATTAATCCAGAACTACTTGCAGGATTGTGATTACACTGATAATCTTTGACTTTTGCAGTTCTAGCTGTGCAAATCATCAATACTCTATTTGTAGTGTTGAAGACATCAGGATGATCAATATCAGTTTGCCGGCTTCCCATTGATCAGGCCGGACTCCCAGCGCTGCCACAGAGGAGCCTTCTGACCTCCTGCTCTGTGAACTTTTGGCTCCTGCTGGGAGATAAGACAGGACAGAGCCGGATTAGTTAGAGATTAGCCTCCTTCTCCGCCTGATCCCTAATTTGAGATCAATTTCAGAACTAATCCAAGCATTTGTAAAAAAAAAAAAAAAAAAAAAAAAAAAGTGTTTGGGAAAATTTTAAATCTAATGTCTTTCAGGCACTTTAAATTCAATACCCAATAATCCACTATTACAGTAAAAAAAATCATACTCATCAGCAGTTGTTTCTCCAGGATTTCAAAATAATAACAATAATTACTCTGTGATGCCAAGATCAGTTATTTTCTGATGGTAATCCAGCTTTTGTGTGTTATGGAGCCGTGATGGAAAGGCGAGCCCCTTATACGTGGGAGTGGACACGTATGAGGGATTCCTGGGAGATGTAGTCCACGATTTCACAGAGGAATTGTGGGTTAAAAACTTTCTCAGAGTTATGTGATGCAATAACAGCTCTTGTAGCTCCTGCTGCATCATGAGGGAGCCAGTTCCTGTGACCTCACAGCGTCATGTGACCTCACAGCATCATGTGACCTCACAGCGTCATGTGACCTAGAAAAGACTAAAAAGGGTTTCCATTGACGGTTTGCCAAATACAGCTTTTTAAATCGCCTGACATACCACATCATTAGAGCACAAAAACTTTTTTGAGATAAATAGGAGGTTTTTTTTTTCAAAATAGATGTGTTTCCATTAAGTTTATTTTATATTCTCAATTTCTGCAATCGGAGACTTGGTGTTGTACTCTTCACACGTGCAAAGATCTCACAGAACAATAGAGAACACAAAAACAGAACTATTTCCAGTAATAAACCTGGTACATCACCTGTGTCTGCTCAGATTTCGTCTGGTCTTTCTTGGAGGGCGGTGGCCAAACCCGTTCCAGTTTCCCCCTCGACTGTTTCCTGATGTCTAAAGGAAAGATAGAAAACAAAAAGGAGCAGGATAACACGAAGGGATCTGACTTCAGGCAGCAGTTTTCCATTAAACCATTAAGGATTTCACAGATCAACCCCGACTTATCCTAAAGATTAAATGTTATTCTCGAAGGCAAGCAGCAAACATTAACGTATTTGGCTAAGAACCACAGTGGTGGACTTACTTTGTAACTTTGTGCAGTTGGCATTTGGCTTGTGGTTCCAAAGGTCCCGTACCAACCAAATTGGAGATGGATCTCCAAATATTTAAAGTTTTGAACCACTTACAGGCGTTGGGGCTCATGCTCAACACCAGCTCGACATCAGTGACCATTACGTTAATAGGCGACAAACTGTCAGGGTCCTTTGACCATTCTCTATCCTGATTTGTGTTGATCAGTGTTATTACCTTACTTCAGTTTTGAGATATTTCGCTTCTTTTCTTCTCTCCAGAGTTTCCATTTATATGGGCGTTTGTCTTTTATGTGCGCTTCTAAATTTTTGATAATAAACAATTGACAGGTGGCAGATGCTTATTTTTGCTAACCCAGAATGTTTCGCGATTCACATTCCCCATAAATACTCTGAAATATGAAGTTATTGGTATATATATATTTGACAATGTGACCTTCGAGCATGTGCGGTCATGCCCTAAAGCTTGATAGCTGTAGCAACAGTAAATAAGGTAGGGGGAGCATAGTGTATGGTAGTATGGTAGTAAGTAGTAACTGCTTAGTAAACTGCTTAAAATGAGCAAGAAACAAGTGAAAAGTTACCTGAAAATTGCTAGAAAAATAAGCAATAGAAATTAAATGAAAAAGGAAAATGAAAACTAAAAAAAAAACAACTTAGAGGTGTTTGTAACATAATTTTAAATATAGAATCACAATAGTTATAGTTTTATGGAAATAAAATAAATTAATAATTTAATTCAAACCGATTTTCCCAGGTTTAAATGCTTGTGTAACTCGTGTAAATGTAGCTCAAGGCTGATGTTGTTTAATATTATAAAGGGTTAATTATTTTAGGTGTGCATTTAGCATGTTAAAACTTTTAATTGCATGCGTATTTATTTATTTATTTATTTATTTTTTACTGTTTATTTGACTCTATGAAGGTTACATTTTATGCATAGTGTCAAAACAGAGCTGAAATGTCCTCTGGGACACCACAGTGTTTTCGGGTAATAAATTCTCATACGGTATCGTGTCATGGCTGGTTAGGATAACACACTGCTGCTAACTTGACCTTAAGAATTAGTCATTTCCTCCAGTTTAGCCCAGTTTTACCCCCAGACACATTACATTCCTGTCACACGCAGCTTCAGCGTCTTCACCTTGAGTTGATGCCACACATCATTATCCAGGCGCTGCGGCTACAAATACTAACACGATGCTGCATCACGACACACTCCCTGACTGGCTGCACTGCTGTGTTGAACCTCTGAGCTCTCCTGCTGTGCATACAGGAGACGACAGCAGAAAAAAGCACTATACATATGTTCAATGAGGCCGACTGTCATCTGAAGTCATTCAAAGTTATTATTATTTGTATTCACACAACATCATACCTGCCCCTGGCTCCAGCTGGAGTGCAGAGTTGCCTTCATGTTGTCACTCAGCTCACTGGCACCTGCTGACTCAGATCAGATGGCTGCCAGACTGATGCACCCTTAACCGCTTGTGACAGGGCTGACACTAAGACGTCGATAAGACTGCTTGGATAACACTATGTGATGTTAATGCAGAGAGGCGTTCGTTAAAGTGCTCAGACGGAGCGTCAGAGGGCAGCGATGTGCAGTGAATAAATATCTAAGTGACATTCTCATATTTACATTATGCAGTCTGATTAAAATAATCCATAATGTTTTAATATTTTTCTCTTACTTTTTACATAGCACTTTGAGGAATGTTTACCCAAATGAGGGATTGGGTTTCACTGAAATATTCTTAATTTGGGAACTGTTAACCCTTGGAAATTTGAGCAGATTGGTTTAGTTTATTTCAAAAACGTAGGTATGATGAGGCAATAAGCAACTTAGCAAGACAAGACCCAAAGATCAGCAAGAAATTAGTCATTAGTAAGTAAAAATAAAATTACCTGAAAATGAGCAAAACAACAACAACTACAACATTAGTAGAGTGAATTATAAAACAAACACAAAAATGCCCCCCTAAAAAGTGCTAAAAGTATATATTTTTAAAGAGGCAACATGTACACTTTTTAATTTTTTTTTTTTTTAATTTTTAATAATTCTAAATATAATTTTCTGGACATTATGCCCTTTTTTTCACCTTTTCTCAAAGTAACTTTCAGGTCATTTTCTTTTCATCTTCCACTTGTTTTTTGCAATTTGTGGGTTGTTTTTTTTTTTTTTGCCAAGTTGCTCATTGCCTTTTCCACCATGTTTTAAAAATAAATGAATAAATAAACAGATGGATAAATGGATTGATATAGATATATATATATATATATATATATATATATATATATATATATATATATATATATATATATAGTATATTGCAACTTGGCAAAAAAAAAAAAAACATAAGTATTATTTTACTCCCTGATATTGGGATCAGCACGGGCCCTAAAAAGCCAGTATTTAATCATGTTGCACTCTCGTATGACTGACACCTTGAAGACCGACCTGGCTCGAGCATTGTCTGGAGTCGGGATTTTTCTCCGTCGTCATTCCTCGGCCTGTTCTCTCCATACAGCGTGCATCTCTGTCTGCGAAGCTCCTCCTCTCTTTCTTTGGCCTCCCGGATGTCCTTCTCTACTTCTGGCTGCAGAGCCAGAGCTGGACGCAGCTTAAAGAAAGGGTTTTGTTTGAGGATTGGAGATTCTTGAGCTGTGTTTCTCTCCCTAGATTTGCTCCTCGTCTCCACAGCTGATGCAGAAACGTCTGTGTTTATGGCGTCCATGCTCTTGTATGGGCGTGTGTGTTTGTCTTGTTTTGCGTAGGGGGATACACGCGTTTTATCTCGAGAAGCGCCTGTCGGGCTCCTTGATCTCAGGATTTCGGGACTTTTCTTTGTCTCTTTGCACAGCTGGAGGGAGTTCGCTCTGGAAACGGGACACGAGCTTTTGAGTGAAAGCATCTCCAAGCTGCGTGTGCGCTCCAGCACAGATGGATAAACGTGACCTTTCACGAGTGAGGCAGGGGGTTTCCGGTTCCTCGTCGGACCCTCTGTGTTATCTTGCTGGAAGGCCTCAAACAGCAGTTTTGTCTCTTTTATCTGGCGGACTTCCCCTTTGCTGTACCCCCCTGGAATGATCCCCTGGTTGACCAGCACCAGCTCTCTCTGAATCTCCTGACTTATCTCCATCTTCATCTTCTGCTCCGAGAACTGCCGGTCACTGCGCTGGTCCGAGCCGGGAAGCGGCTCGAGCGAGATGTCGGTCTTAAAAGGGATCTCGAGCACATCGGGATTATCTGCGAGGTTGAAGACACCGTCGGCTCTCTGCAGGTTCTGCTTCCCCTGGGCTTCCTCGTGTATCTGCCTCTCTGTGGAGGTCACTGCGACTGAGAATCTGTGGCAGGTGGATGGAGAGGGATTTTGGGTGAAAAATGTTTGGTGAAGGTCAGTTGGAGGCAAATCTTCAGGTAACCAGCTGTCAGTCTGATTAACATCAGAGTCCCCGGCGTCTGCTGTGGCAGTCGTGTGATGCCCAGACTCTACAGGCATTGTGGGCGAAGACGTCCTTGCTTTTGTTTCTTTACTTTCATTCTTTTCATTATCTTCTTTCTCAGTCAGATTCGTCTTTGCTCCCTCATCCTCAGAAAATCTACTCGCTTCCCTCTCATCTCCACGAATTAGATGGACTTCTCTTGCTTCCAAATCTACTTGGACAACCTGTTGAGTATTTTCTGTTGAACATACGTCCTGTCGCAGCTGCAAAAGTTGCAGACGTTGAAGCAGCTCCTCTCCTTGTTGGATATCAGTTGCTATTGTCCTGCTTCCGTCCTCCTGCTCTTCCTTCGACACCGTCTCTTCGGAGATGGAGTTTCGGGACACTTCGAAGGTTCCACTCTCCCTCCTCACCCAGTTATGCTTTGTGAGGGTGTAGTTCAAAGATCGGGTGTCCACATGCTCTTCGTCATCATCAGACATCTCTGTTTGGATCTGTGGCTTATTGGTTGCAGCGTCCGTCGCGTTTTGGGTGCATTTGCAGAGCTCTGGCAGCCCACAGGACTCGAAGTTATCACCTGCACAGAGATCGGAGAGTGCCGGGGAATTTGACTCCACATCGTCGCAGTTTTTGGTTTTAAGTTTTGAATCTGAAAGACCACAAATATCCTCAGATTTTGTTTTGTCAAAAAACGTCTCATTGTCAGAGTTTTCCTCAGTGCTTGAAGGTTCCTGTTTTGGATGTTCGTCTTCAGTTTCCCTCCACTTTTCCTGCCTGTCGCTTAAAACGACACTCTCCTCATGATCTTCATTTGATTCTCCTGCTGCGTTATCCTGATCCTGTCTTCCAGATGGATCAAAACATGCTTCCTCCATGGATGTTTGGTCTGTTTGTAGAGTGGAGTCCTGGTCTTTGGACAGAGAAACAGTTTCCATAGACTCCTCAGATGTCTGTGTCGTACCTGTTACCACTTCATGCACCGCCCTCTTTGCTGCCATTACCTGCTCCTCACCGTGATGCCAGTCTAAGCCACCGGGATTAGCCTTAGCCTCTGTGGCGTCAGCTGCCCTTTTTGTAAGGGTCACACAGGAGTAATTCGCCTCTGTGCCGCCCTCTGCTGGCAGCAAAGGAGCCGTGTAGGGAGGAGGAGGAGGAGGGATGAAGACATCATCTGCTCCTTCATCATCCATCATGCCGTAGTGCTCGGTGATCACCTCGGGGGCGGGCGGGAACACTTGGGTTTCATCTCGAGGCGTGTCACCACACGTCACTGATGGGCTCTCTGTGCGAACTGAGTCCATCTTCATCCACAGACCGCCATCGTCCCGGGGGAACACACCTTGAGGGCTTGGTCTGGGGTTACGAGCCTTTGAATCGCTTCAGGATGTTTCTCCTTTATTCCCCTTTAAGACTCTTTTGGTAAAAATATGAGAAACAAGGAAAATTGTCAGAGCTTGATATTAACAATCTGTCATCCTTCATTTGATTATTTTCATCAATAACAATGATTGTGTTTTTATCAGAACAGAACCAGCTTTTTTTTAACAGAAATATTAATTTAGTTTATTTACACTTAATTAAAAACAGCATAAAATCCAACTGAATTAAAAAATAATAAAAATAATGTCTCAGCAGAGGCTTATACAAATGAAGCCCCCCTCACACATACAGTCAAAAAACAATTTAACAATATGAATTAAATGTGTTGATAATTTCCTTTTAAAATTTTTAGAGATCATGAGCTCTTTATAATGTGGACTTTATCACTCCATATCTGTACATTGCCGTATCTGAGGGAATAATGGCCCTATTTTGTTTTGTAAAGGCTTGATATGTTTGTGCAGAATAAACAGTTATTGTGTGTCTACAATTTTACAGCTGTATAATATACTGAACCAACATTTAGTTCACCACTTTCATTTTGCTCCCATTTTTCACAAGATTGAGTTAAAGATCTTAGATGTTATACACACAAAAGACTATCGTGCCCTTGATGAGAGAAAACATCTTCAGGACCATGTGGATTTGTTTGTAGAGAGTAATGAGGGGGAGCCCATCCTGGGCAGCAGCTCACTATTTATTTGGGGCTTCAGCGTTGATACAGGTTTCAAAGGGTTTATTCCTTCAACTTTTCTCTTAGTTTCTGTGTGCACACACTGCCCTTCAGTCTCGTGGCCCTTTATGGGGATCAGGGGGGGGCATTTATGATAATTAGGATCAGCTGGCACAGCTTTCATAGGAACACAGGTGAGAACAATTCTGCAGTTTAAAACACATCATGAATCTGATGTAGACTTCTCTGAGGCCACCATGAACGACTTCAAGACAAAACTTAGGAAGATACTGATGAACGAGGCCCATTATTTGAATCAGAGTTTAGTTTAGTCTCATGCACATGGACACACACTCATGATGTACCAACAAAAGGCAGTAAAGAAGAAAACTGCAGACAAGTGAACGTCGATGTAATCAATACAGGTTTTAAACTTTAAAGAAATGCTTGCAGATGTTTAGGAGGGAAATGCATGTAACACATCTGTTAGGCCTCAAGAATACACACAGTGTTTAGACAGAAATTCCTCAGGGTGCCTTTAAGGCCCTTTTACATGTCAGCTGTGCTTTAATTATGCATATTCCCCGAACAAATTCTCAGGTACATGAATACAAATCAGTTGACATGCGGTAAGCCGGGAGCCTCCAGAGCCCCTGCAGCTCTGCAGCCCCACATCCTGTTAGTCCAATCCAGCCTCACAGTTTTTAAGATGCCTGTCTTAAAGTCTCCTGTCTTAAGACACTGCGACAGTAATATTTGCTCCAGAATAATTGGGAGCTACATGACTTTCCCTTTTCCAGCCGGGTGCGCAGCCTGTGTGTCGTTTCAGTGACTTTTCCCCCCCACTGTGACCCAGCACAGGCCATTCTGCTGACAAAGGGAAAGAGTAATCGGCTTTGCGTGTCCGTTTTGGCACGCACATGATGTGCAGTATCTGCCAGCCTGGCTGCACACAGAGACTCTCATCATCTCTCCAGTTTGCCTGTCGAGAATTAGACTTTCCATTATTGTGTCTGCTACATAAGACCTGAACCCATCGAGCCAATTCTTGTTAGGTACAAGACACGGTGACTTGTGGTCTGTGATCAGTCCTCAAACAACTCACAAAACTTCAATGAATCCCCCAAGCTCTTACAGTTTAAGTCATTTTAACTCGACAGACTTATATTTGGGACAGGTGTCTATATGGGATGGGTGTTTAAATCCTTTCACACAAAACTGTTGCTCAGCAAAGATGGAAAATACAATCGAATTATTTATTTAACCGTCCGAAATATGGGCAGATTTGCTTTATTTAATTTATTTATTTAAAAAAACATGGGAAGAAGGTACTGAGCAACAAAAAAAGAAATAACCCAGAGGTTAGCAAGAAAGCTGTGAAAAGTACAAGGAAATCATCCATTTTATTTTTTAAAGAACACCCCCCTAAACCCACCCAATAAACAAATAAATAAACTGATAAATGAATTAATAAATAAATGCCTAAAGTTAAAGAAACAAACAAACAAGTAAATGAACAAACAAACAAGTAAATGAACAGGGGAAAACAGGGGTTTAAAATTCTAATGTAACATAATTTTAATATGTAATTATGGTAATTAGAAATATAGTTTTTCCCTGGCCTTTTAAAAATCTATACAAAAACAACACAAAACAAACAACAACAAAAATGAGAAAGTAAAACAAAACCAAACAAAATACAAAGTGAGAAATGACCAGAAAAAATACAGAATCATAATAATTCTGTAAAATATCTTTAAATATATAATTATGCTCTTTATAAATACAGTTCACTGGACATTTTTCCTTAAGCTTTAAAAAAATCTCCTTTTTGTGTCCCTCTTGTTTGCTATGCCGATAATACCGTCTTCTTTGGTGCTCACGGTGTAAAATTAAGTGAATTATTGAATTGCAGAGAATCTTACCAAGCTAACGATGTGTGTAGTGTGTCCATACTGACAAAAGTTTAAACATGAATACATATTTGTATATGTGGTTTAAGCAGCTCACTAATGTTATCTCCAGCAGTTCACCAACAACCCGGTTTCATACATCCAAATAACTTTTCTAAAAATGAACTGCATGGTAACCATGATAACCACAGCCACCCTTTAACTGAGACAGGCCTTTTTTTGTTAAAATGTGTCGGGCTACTAAAAGGGGCGCCGACTCGGGACTAGACCTTTAACTGAAGTTTTACAGTATTCCACTTTAACTGGTGTTCACTGTTGAAACTGAGAGCATAGAAACGCTGACACTGAGTAGTTTATCAAGATCTGTTCTCTTTAATATCATCCAGGTTTTATCTGGCCCCCTTAGCTGCAGGTTTACATCTATGACTCTATATTTACACCTGCATTCAGGAGCTTAATGCCAGCAGCCACTCTGCATTTCAGGATTAGCAACAGCGGCAGCAGCACACTGTATATAAAGCTCAAGCAACATATTAATGCACTTTAATGAGCTTAACCTGTTTATACCAGCCTCCCTTCAGTGAACATTTTGTGTGCTGTCGTTATGATGACGGCTCCTGTGAAAGACTTCCAGTGCTGTTCACAAAGATTCACATACTTTTCAGTGACATGCAGTTTCATAATCCCATTATACAATATCAGGGCACAGGCTGTGTACAAGTACAAATCGAACAGTTGTGTCATTCTCATGACATGATATTAACCCCTTGAAACCTAGATCTACATCAGTTTTCTTGTGCTATATTGAGTTGCCCTTTACAAGCTATTTAACCATTGAAACCCAAGGAAAGTGGTTCGATCTCTTTCCAAATAAAAAAATAATAAAAAGGCACTGAGAAATGTTGAAGGCAGAGACCCACCTGACTGCAGCGCCGCTGTCATCTCCTGTGCGTGATAATAGTATGAAGCTCGATGGAAATATGAACAATCCAGTTGATCTCCTTAACACCTGTAGCTTCCTGTCCTCTGGGTCATAAGATAAGATAAGATAAGATAAGATAATCCTTTATTAGTCCCACAGTGGGGAAATTTCCAACATTGCAGCAGCAAAGGGATAGCAAAATAGCAAGATAATACTGTGCAAAATAAACTATATTAATAAATAAATAAGTACAAAAACGTGCAGGATGAAGATGAAGGAAATAAGCACAGAGGACGACATAAACAAACAATATATACAGTATTTACAACACAGAGAAACTCAACAGTTAAATAAAGAATGTTCACAGTTGCATGGGTGAAAGTGAAATTGCACTTGTGGTATTGTTACACACTGAGGCTGTGTTACACACTGACGTCATGTGAGCAAACAAAATCCTCTTCTAGCTCTCCGTTCAAATGACCCGCAGCAGATATCAGGGTCGTTTAGCTGGATCTGTGTCAGTGTGTAACACGGCCTCAGTGTGTAACACAGCCTCAGTGTGTAACTCGGTGTCAGTGTATAACTCGGCGTCAGTGTGTAACACGTGTAACACGGCCTCAGTGTGTAACACGGCCTCAGTGTATAACACAGCCTCAGTGTGTAACACAGCCTCAGTGTGTAACACATGTAAGACGGCATCAGTGTGTAACACAGCCTCAGTGTGTAACACAGCCTCAGTGTGTAACACGTGTAAGACGGCGTCAGTGTGTAATACGGCCTCAGTGTGTAACTCGGCGTCAGTGTGTAACACGGCCTCAGTGTGTAACTCGGCCTCAGTGTGTAACTCGGCGTCAGTGTGTAACACGGCGTCAGTGTGTAACACGGCGTCAGTGTGTAACACAGCCTCAGTGTGTAACACATGTAAGACGGCGTCAGTGTCAGTGTGTAACACGGCCTCAGTGTGTAACACGGCCTTTGTACTTTTATGACTTAATTATATTTTTGACAAATTTTATCTTCCTATACAATTACTTTAATGCAGTTTTAAAGCTGATGTAGAAAACTGCTAATTTTACACACAGCACATAGTTGCAAGGCTATGAAAAATGAGCATGTACATACATTTAAAAAATGAATGCCAGCACACCTATTCCATACCAGAATAAAGTTTAATCAAGACAACATTTTGACTTGGATCTTCATCAGGTCAAAATGCTGAAACCACACCTCTGTTTATACACAATTCGCAGGCTGACAGGCTGCAGGTGTGGTTGAGAATGACAATCAATAAAGTACAGCCAAAAAAAGTACACAGGGTGAAAAAGGTGATACAAAGGGCATGCTGCAAATGTAAATGTATACTGCACTTACATCACAAAACATTAAAATTTCACCATCTCTATAAATGAAAAGCCCTTAAATATGCAGAGCTAAAGCTAAATGACTCAATGGAGTGCCGGACTAAAAGGAAACGCCTATTGCATTTCACGTAATTTTGCTTTTATTTTTTTCCCCTAAAAATCAACCAGTTAGTTGACCGCTGAATGGGTGTCAAGCTGTTTAAATGCAAAATGAACCCAAACTGACATCTTTATTTTTTTTTACTCAAGTACACGTAAACCAGACTGGACCCTGGATCGACATCAGTTTTCTTGTGCTGAAACATCTGACACATGAGAAAACTGGTTTGATTTCTTTCAAAAACACAGGAAAAACACAAAGACCAACTTGGCAAGAAATGTCCCGCAAACTGCAAAATAATTAGTGAAGGTTGAAAAAGAAATTTTGTAAAAATGAGTTGGGATGGATTATTAGATATGATTGAAAAACGAGGAAAAATGTCCAGAAAGCTGCATTCATAATAGAAACAAAAGAGTGATAATAAACTGAATTTCTTTTACCACTTTCTTTCGATTAGTTTCTTTATTTTTCTTCTTTTTTTTTTTTACACTAATTTCTTGCTAATGTGTGGGCTATTTCTTGTTAAGATGCTCATTGCCCTCCAATATATTTTTTAAAAAATCAATTTAAAAAATCAATTTGCTCAGGTTTAAAGGGTTAAAAAGCTCAAAATGTAAAATGCATATAAAATTGTACAAACCCCTCTTGAAATTAATTTTTGGACACATTGTTAGTTGTACTGCGTGTTAGCTACAGCCCTGAGTAGAAAGAAATTTTAAAAAGTATCACAGAATTTTACACGTCATTATTTTTTAAAATCTATTTTCAAATCAACATGAAAGTAAACATAATAAATCAAACCATGATTGGTGTTAGAAAAACTGATGCCCAAAGCTGTAAAATACACCTCTGTTCTTTGGCTTTTTGCATTTTTTGAGCAACGTTAAACACGTAATATTTTTGGCCATTAAAGCACAGACGTTTGAGATGAACTGATCTGCATGTTGAAACTCTCCACTTTGTCCACTAGAGGGAGGAAGTGGATTTTAATAGTCCCTCAGAGCTGTTACAAACTCCTAATACATGATAAATATCTCTTTCTTTGGCAAAGTGAAAAGCCAAAAACGCTCATACGACCACGCCAGGTGGTGGTCTACTCTCTCTCATCAGTCACTTCTGACATGATTAAAAAGGATTTCTTCAGTCATTTCTTACATGACAGAGCAGCACTGACAGGACTTGCGCTTGGTGGTTTCTCCTCCATCTGCTGCAGCGGGAGGAGATGAATTATCCAGCTTCTTATCGTCTTCTTCTCTCTGGACTTTGACACCATTTTCGTCCAAATGAACATCCTGAAGCGCCGGGGCGTCTTTCTCTGCCCGAGCTGGAGCCGGTGCAGGTCCAATGACGTGCTCTTCTCCGTCCTCGGTGATGATCACTCGCTCCACAGCGATCGTGCTGCCTTCCTGGTCCTCTTGGCTCTGAGCTTGGTTGGCGTCAGTGTATCCCAGGAAGACGAGAGTGACGGGGCCTTCCTTCAGCGGTAGATCCTCCACGTTGTCGACTTCTCCTGCAACCTTTCCCACTGCCACACTGTCCTCGTTTTTATCCTCAATATTTCTCAAACCTTTCTTTGGCCTTAGATCGTCCACGTTATCGACTTCTCCTGCAACGTCTCCAAACACCACACAGTTCTCTTTTTTATACTTGGTGATGCCCAGACCTTTCCTGAACCTTAAATCCACCAGGTTATCGACTTCTCCTGCAACATCTCCCACCGCCACACTGTCCTCATTTTTATCCTCCTTGTTTCCAAAAGCTGTTTTCAGCCTTAGATCCTCCACTATGTTGACTTTTCCTGCAACATCTCCAACCACCATGCTGTCCTCTTTTTTAATCTTGGTGTTTCCAAAAGCTTTCGTGAACCTTAGATCCTCCACGATATCGACTTCTCCTGCAGCGTCTTCGACCGCCAGACTGTCATTTTTATTCTCCTTGTTTCCCAAACTAAGAGCATAGCCTTCTGTCTCCAGCTCAACTTCTGAGTCGTAGCCTCCAGAGATTTCTAACTGCGTCTTGTCCTCTTTTGAAGTGGCGTGACAGGCGGGAAAAGACAGGACTTCTCCCTCTTGAGCTTCATCGACAATCTCTGTCTTTGTCTCCACCTTGTTTGGCGTGACCGTCACCTCATCCAGCAGAACTTTCATCCCGACGCCATCGACAATGCTCAAGATCTGCCCAAGCTCTTCAGTCGAGGGTTGAATCCCCGACCCGCCGACAGCATGGATGCTTTTCCTGCCATCGTCAAAGATCGTGGTAGACATCGGGGCAGCACCGGCCGGTTCGGACACGGGGGCCACTGACATGATGACGGAGGCGCCTGTCTTAGGGTCTCTCTCGACCTGCACTGCCACCATCCCCAGGACTGCAACACAGGAGGCGGAACAGAATAATAACTTTAAGCAACTTTTATGAATTGTTTCCTAAATTGCAAGAAATTATTAGATTTAGAATATTATTATTAAAAAAACAAGGAAATGGTAACGAAAACCTATATATAACACCAGGAACGCAACACAGGCGGCAGAACAGAATCTCTAAGTTCGTTTTTTTTTTTTTTTTTTTTTTTTTTTTTTTTTTTTTTTTTTTTTTTTTTGTTTTTTTTTTTTTGTAAAAAACAAAAACAAAAAATGGCCAATTATATTTCTCTAATGTTGTTTTATATCACCACCCTCTGAGTCCACTAATTTTTTGTTCTTATTCTTGTCACCTTTTCTTAAATTTAAAAAAAAAAAAAAAAAAAAAAGGGACATTTTCCTGCCAAGTTGGTCATTGCCTTTTTCCCCATGTGTTTTCAAAGAAATCAATAATGAAACCAGTTTGCTCAGGTTTCAAAGGGTTAAGTCAGTTGCTGTACATGTAAATGTCTGTGTGTCATTAATATGAGCCAGCGCAATAAACAATATAGAGACACAATAAACCGAACATAGCGGGCTTTTATCTCCACGCAACCCTCCAACAGGCATAAAAATTGAACCAACAGAAATAACAAATTGGGCTAAATATAACGTTCACCTCATCATTAAGTGGGACCCTGAGGGCAGAGCCACATTAAATAAAGAGGTCTTCATGGAGAAGAGCCAGACTACTGCAAATGACATATGCTGGAGCCTAAATTCCTTCCTTTCCAGAAAAAAAATAAGGAAGTAAAAAAACAACAACAAACAAACCAGAAAATATTCACACAACAAAAAAACAACTAAAAATGCTTACATAAAAAAAAAATGCGTTCATTTTATTTTTATTTTTTTCTGTAACATAATTTTTATTATAAAATTATTATAATTTTGAATAAAGTTTTTCAGGACACTTTTCCTCATTCTGTGGATACATTTCTAATAGTCCTCCCCTCTTTTGTAACACTTTTTTAAAGATAATTTTCTTGTTACTTTTACAAATTTCCTGCAATCTGTAGGACATTTCTTGCCAGGCTGGTCATTGCCTTTTTCCCATTTTTTGAAAAAAATCAAACCAGTTTTAAAGGGGTCAAAAACTTTGTGAAAAGATCTGAACACAGCACAAGATCCAGGTTTCAAAGGGTTAAAGTACTGAATGCATTAGCTGGGTGTTCTCAGTGTGAGCTGCAGGTCGCTCATTAATACTCAACACCTGCACTCATGACAAAGGAGTTCATTGTTGCGTCTCACCTGATCGGCCTTCTTGCTCACTTTCATGAAACGTCCTTTGTGCCATTTGTACAGAGAAGTGATCCTCAGTTTCTTTATTCACTGAAAAAAGTAAATGTATCATTTCAAAATGTGAAAATAGCATAAAAGCATTAATGATATTTGCTTGGCACGTGTTTTGAGATTTAGTTTCCTTTTTGTCTCATTTGTGCAGGTTTGGTTGACACAACAAGCTGCACATGGTGATCCACCCCTGAGGAGCTGCTGACCTACGACACTCCACACAGGAGCTGGTAAGTCTAACTTGCAATCCCCACGAGCAGAATTAAAAAACTAACTGCACAATGGGTCGTGTTGGCTGAAGGATCATGAGGGATAAACTGGTTAAAGGGATAAACTTTTGCCCCTCTGCAGCAGAGCATTCGTGATGTGGTCACAGTGAAAGCAGAGCTGTTTCTCAGCCGCGGCTCCATCCTGTCACCCTCATATAAAGGACGGTTCTCCACACAGAGGCTCAGTTATTATATTTTAAATTATATTCCGTCTGGGGACAATAGACCGAGGACAGGAGAGTGACACAGAGGAGACGGAAGCTGATGCTGATTACAGTCCAGCTGGACTCTTACCTTGTACGTCCTTGTCCTCGTCAGCCTGCAGGCCGAGAGACGAGAGACGAGACAATTTAAGTGCTCTCTATGGTTGGACACTTAAATCAGACACTGAGTCTGCAACTTCCTCTCCTCCCCTCTTCTCTCCTCCCCTCCCTTCTGCTCTCCTCTCCTCTCCTCTCCTCTCCTCTCCTCTCCTCCCCTCTGATCTCCTCTCCTCTGCTCTCCTCCCCTCCCCCTCTGCTCCCCTCTCCTCCCCTCTCCTCCCCTCTGCTCTCCTCTCCTCCCCTCCCCTCTCCTCCTCTCCTCCCCTCCCCTCTCTCCTCTCCTCTCCTCTCTCTCTCCTCCCCCTCTCCTCTCCTCTCCTCTCTCTCCTCTCCTCTCCTCTCCTCTCCTCCCCTCTGCTCTCCTCCTCTCCTCCCCTCCCCTCCCCTCTGCTCTCCTCTCCTCTCCTCTCTCTCCTCTCCTCCTCCCCCTCTGCTCTCCTCTCTCTCCTCCTCTCCCCTCTCCTCTCCTCTCCCCTCTCCTCTCCTCTCCTCCCCTCTGCTCTCCTCTCTTCTCCTCTCCTCTCCTCCCCTCCCCTCTCCTCCCCTCCCCTCTTCTCTCCTCTCCTCCCCTCCCCTCTCCTCTGCTCTCCTCTCCTCTCCTCCCCTCTGCTCTCCTCCCCTCTGCTCCCCTCTCCTCTCCTCTCCTCTCCTCCCCTCTCCTCCTCTCCTCACACACATTCATAAGTTTGCGATATAATAATGAAAACTTCCTCGAAACAAGCTGGACATTTGTTTCATTATTTGCCAAATTCATAGTAAAATCCACTTTAGATTTACTCATACAGCGATAAATCATTACGCGGTTACTCATTTTTATTCATGATACGTCATTGGAGGAACTTTTTAGACCTTGTTTTTGCAAGACAATCAGGATGTTGTTGGATAGAAAGTTGCAGAAGTTGGTTTAAATTTAAGGCTATTTTGTGTGTGTGTGTGTGTGTGTGTGTGTGTGTGTATGTGTATGTACTCTAGTCTGTCTCACCTGGTAGTGGCCGTGTGCTCTGGCTGTGCAGTCGACAGATTCTTTTTCTTCTTGTTCCTCTTTTCGGGCATCAGCTGCCTCCTCGTCCTCGTCCTCGTCCTCGGGCGTCTTTTGACTTCTGGTTTGTTCCCTGACAAACATTGGCACACATAATATTTGTTAACACAAAAAGATGAACATAAGAGCTGAATTTATTTAGGGCAGTGGAGTGAGATAAAAAGAGACACTGTGAGTCGTCTGCGATCATGTCCTTGGCTCTGATCCATCACTGCGACTGTCACTGTTTGATCCCTTCATGGTGAAAACAAAAGTGTATCTGTGACAAAAATACTGTATGCCTATTTGCTGCTGCATGGTAAATATTATCTGTAAAAATGGACATGTAAAGCCTGCAAAACTGTTATTTGTGTGCCAGCAGAGTGCACACTAAACATACTTAAAACCACAAGTGTGACACAGTCCCCAAATCGTGTACGTCTCTAACACTTAAAGACTGTAAGGGGGATCTCTCATTTTTGACTTATTTTCTTTCATAATTTCATAATGTCTGATGTTGGTATTAAACTTTAGTAAATGTATGTAAAGTAATCCCTCACTACAAAAACCTTTAAACTGTTCTGATTACTCTTTTTACAAAGTTTTTTTTTTTTACTTTTGGAACAACCTGACATTATTAAATGCTCATGTCATTGCCTATATAAATAATGGTTTGGGCTACTAGCCATAGCTTTGTGGAGTGCTGATTGAAGCCTTGAGTTTGGCATTTTGGTCATTGTTTTTTGTTTTTTTTTTGGAGTCAGAGGTTACCATGTTTGGATGAGAGGGTGGAGCTGTGGCGGAGCGATGGGTATATCTGACCGTGAGCTCGGGTCATTATCGGCAGACAGCCTGTCACTCAGAGCGACCCTGGCTTGAGTTTGCATAACTTTAAGCCTTAATTTAACATGAACTGTTGAGTACACAGTATACAGTTGTCACAAATGCTGAAATTAGCTCTCAAACATTTTTTGTGCCAGGCTGTAAAGATGTTTATTTATGCTATAAAGTAGTGTTTTAACACTGGGGTCAGTGGGGACCGATTCACTCTTGGAGCCTCAAGTGGATATTTTGGCACTTCAGAGTTGGCTTCATTTTTCAGCCTCGAAGGTCGTCACATGCATAGACATCAGAGACCAAAACATTAACTGATGGCAAGCTGGGACAAGCAAGCGGGACATCAGCAGAAGCACATGCTGGCGCGAATGGTTAGGATCAGGGGAAGGTGGCACATGTTTAAACCATCACATTCAGCCTCTCTCGCCTGCCCTATGAAGACCTTCCTGCTCCTTATGTTACGTCATTACTGGCAGCGTTTGAGCCTGACGCCGTCCAGCAGTGTATCATGCAGACGCGATAGTTTCCGTTTGGCCACATTTTCCACTGACCGTCTCCGTGTCACACAGCTGCAGCTGCTGGGCTGTCCGGCCATCCAGCTGCATATAATAACACCACAAATGGTCCGACCGCATTCTCAGATGATGTCAACCAGCAGGGTATCATGCGGACCCAAAAGGTGGCTTCTTACGCCAAAAGCACTGTGAAAGCAGCCGTATTTGACAGAATTTGACCAGACTGAAGAAGGACAAATGTAAGATCAGATTTGATTCTAACAAATCTATTTGGCTACCTAGCTAACATACGTTTGTATTATATTTTCAGTTTTATTTATACCAGAAATTAAGAGTGTTTGGTAAATGTAACGCTCTCTGTGTCTGGTTTTGGAAAGGTTAACAAAAGACACTACCCTCCAAATGCTTTGGATTCAGAGTGTCGTGCTCACTACAGCCCAAAAACCCAAAGCTTAACCAACCTGCTGTGCCTCGTTACCGATGCTAAGCTCTGATTGGACAATAGCTGTTTGCGTCTATTCTGTGAACAGCTTATTTCACAACAGAAACAGAGACATGACCAAAACAAACACACCGCACACTGAGCCTTCTGCCTGTGTTGACACAAACCAGCAGCTATCGCTCAGGGGATCGAGACGGCCGGCTCGCCACCTGGCAGCGCTCCTCTGCCACTTTGGCTCCTTCCACAGACCCAACAAGGCCTGTGGTGCTGCCATTTTGGATCTCGGTGAGGATGAGTCAGGCCGGCAGGCTGCTGTCGTCTGAGAGTGACAGTGAAAAGGTGTCACAGCTCTGCGCCACAGGCCCCTCAGACACGCTGCTCCCGGAGTGAAGGAACAAGCTGTCAGTCACGCCGAGCTGTGGCGTGAGCCGGAGTGACAACCTGAAACCTGACAATGGCCCCTTTTTTAGCCCCAAACTTTATTGATCCAGATCTGTGTCATGTGCGCATGCATAGGCCTCACTGTTGTTGAGAAGGACCAGAAAAACACACAGTCAGCAGAGATGCTATGATAATGTACTGTTAAGTTAGAGAAAGTGACAAATTGTGGCACAAAGCTGAAGCCAGTGTTGTTGTATCTCTAGGCTGAAGTCACTCAGCTGCAGCAGGGGGAGGGTCTGTCCCTGCCGCCAGCGATGCACTCGCCCCAAGGCAGCGGGTGGATGGAGAAAGCAGAAATGTGTTGCACGCTGTTTGTGTGGGAGGCTGTTACAGTGTGCACGGTGCAGCACTGGGTTTCACAGACACTTTAGGTTGTTATGTGTTGTTTATTTTCAAAAGAGCACGTCCTGCAGGGAACAGTGAACGTGATGCATAACGGCTCAGTGCAAAAATAATGTCCTTTTTCTGCTTTTCTTACATCACCACTTCCCCTTTTTTTAGTTTCTCTCAGTTTTTGACATCACCTGAGTGTTTTCAACATTGGAAAGAGTTTTAATGTAACCCTTTAACACCAGGATCAATGTCAGAATTTTTGTGCTGCATCCACACCTGAAAAAAAAGTGATTTCTTTAAAAAAAAAAACATGGAAAAGCAGCTTGGCTCGTTGCTTCTTTGTTGTCTTTTATTTGTTTGCTTTTTGCTGAAATAAATCTTAAATAAGATATTAACCCTTTAACATCTGGATCAACATCAGTTTTCTCTTACTGCATTCAGATGCCTTTTACTAGCATTTAAACCTCTGAAACCTGAGAAAATTGGTTTGATTTTTTTTCAAAAATATTGTGAAAAACATACTGAGCAACTCTGCAAAAATATCCTGCAAACTGAAAAAAAAAATTAGTGTAAGGTGACAAGGAAATGATGAGAAAACTAGCTGAGGGGGGTTATTTTAATATTAAAAACAAGGGAAAGATGTCCATAAAATTTTATTTATAATTCCCGTAATTTAAAAGAGAAGGTATTCCAATTTTTAGCACTTTCTCAAGGTCATTTTCTTGTGTTTTTATTTTTCTGTTTTTATTGCTTAATTTTCTCATAACCTTTTTTTTCACTGATTTCTTGTTAATTTTTGGCCATTTCTCATTGAGTTGCTCGTCCCATGTTTTTGATAGAAATCAAGCCAGTTTGCTCAGGTTTCAAAGGGTTAACATATTAACCGAAACAACATCCTGATAAGAGTAATTCAGAGTCATACTGAAGTTCAAGCGACCCCACCCTGAACACTTGGGCGAGGCGTTGGCTATGGAGCAGCTCAGTTTGGCAGAAGTCACATGACGTGAGGGTGGGATGCAGCGGTGGTCAGTTTTTAACATGAAGCAGCTGGAAAGAAAAGCAATGAGAGAAATGGGAGGGTCCCAGCCTTCAGTTTTCACAGCATTCACAAGAAAAGAGCTTTCATCGTTAAAATACAACCTAAGCCAAAAGACATGGGAGGAAGGCAGTGAGCAACAAAAGAAGAAGTAACCCAAAAATTAGAAAGAAAATAGTAAAAAGTACAAGAATATTACCTTAACATTAATAAAAACCTTTTTTCCTAGCTTTTTAGAAGATAACTTTCTGAATTTAGTAATTTCCAGCAATTTGTGTAGCATTTCCTACCAAGTCACTCATTGCCCTTTTACCCATGTGATGAAAGAAATCACAGCAATTAGCTCAGGGTTCAAAGGTTAAAATACTTGTGAAAGGCATCTGGAAGCAGCACAGTAAAAGTGATGTGAAGTGAAGGAATGTTTTAACATTTTTTTAAAAATTTGCTCGTGGACATTAGTTTTTCAAACACGAGTAAACTTGCTTAAACAGACTGCTTTCACATAGACAGTATAGCAGAGCTGTGTACACGGCTCTGCAGCAGAAGTGTGTGTGTGTGTGTGTGTGTGTGTGGATTGTTTTGATGTGACCATTCCATTATTGTGGATTTCACAACAGTTTTCCTAAAACATTGCAGTGCGTGTTGCAATGTTGCAGATGTTTTTTTATGCAATGAAATTGTGGGTGAATGTGAAAATTGAAAAAATAGTTACATTCTTTGTTGTTGTTGTCAGTATGAAAGGCAACATTTTTTATACCATGTTTAAACATTTTATTACTCCTAAACTGTTTTATTTTTCACCCACACACACACTCACACACACACACACAGTTTGTCTTGCAAGAAAGCAAACACGCCTCTATCATGTAGTGATGTCTACACAGTCACTTTACCACTAACCCCGCATATTTAATTGAACTCACCTTGATTCTTTTAACAAGTGCAATAGATCTGGATTTGTAGATTTGTCTTTTCTGTTGTCCATGCATTCAGCTATTCTCTAAGTGTGTTTTGCATGAGAAAAACTTTTGTCAGTCGATGTTGTTTGTGAACCACCGCAACATAGCATTCATAGCAATTATTTTGTCCCTGTTTTCCTGGAAAATATCAGGGACTTTCCTTGTGCGGCCCTTAGCAGCACTTTGTGTAGGTAAAGTGAGACATTTCTGTTGCACGTCTGCGTCTTCACAGCCAGAAACAAGGACGTGAGTTTGATGCCTTGTGGGAAACTACAATGATTGGTTAGATTTGCTGAAAAGTTGCATGACTGGACGAAATAAGAAGGGTGTGCAGTGTTCATTGGTTAAATCTGCGTTAATTGCTGTGACATTGCAGCATGCTGGAAGGATTGATTTATTGTGCATGGCATCAGTCTCCTCATTTAGAGAGCGAATAAGTCAAGTTTCCAAAACTTAAAAAAAAAAAAAGTAATGCAAAGTTCCAAATGAGAAAACTTAAAACCACAGAAATATTTTAAACGTTTAAGCAATTTAAATCACCTTTTTCCTTGGCTGTCTTCCACCACTCCTCCTCTGTGTCCCTCGTCAGCTGCGTCTCCTCTTCCTGCTGCCGACACCTCTCCTGTGACACAAGAAAAACTTAAATCCTTGAAGAGCAAACATGAGAAAAAAGAAAGGCTCTCTGAGCCAGTTTCCTGTCACTGTTGTTGAGGCGTGTCATCAAAGATAAGTAGACAGTTAAAGCAGAGGGAAAACTGGAGGAAATCTCAGCTGATAAGGCTGGCGCGTAAAATCCACTGTGTTGGTGTCCACTGCAGGACAGGACCTCCACAGTGCCGCGCATGCAGAGCAACACTCCCAACTCCACTCACTTTCCTACCACAGCTGTCACAGGAAATGTGAAAACTTTTGAAAGCAACAGACCATCCATGCTGCGTTTAGATTTACATGACTTGGAGGTCATTTCTGTTTTCTAAAACACACAAAAAAGACAATTGATGAAATATTTCCAGTAATGTTATCCGCACTTACCCCTCACTTACAAGAAGTCTCCCTGTAAGTTTTCTTTTAGCAGCAAAGAAAACTTGAGTTATTCCAACTAAAACAGCTGCTATGAGCAACAGGCAGAACTGGATCCAAGAACTCTGCGCTTATGTTGGTGGGTTACACCCGCTTTTTAATATCATTTCTCAGTAACACCCCTCTGCAGTCATGCAGTCATGGTCCCTGAAGACAAGGACGTCTTCTGTGTGAAAGCAAAGAGAGCCGGAGAGGGGTGGGGGGGGGGGCAGGGGTATTTTTAGGCAACGTGACGGACAGATTAAAGCGGGGAGATCCAGCTGGCAGAGCGCAGGGATGCCGAGAGAAATAGTTGAGTGACACAGCACATTGTCTGCATGCTGACACTGTATCTGTAGCCTTAATGTAAGCTGTAAACATGCCTGGGCTCTCTGCAGGCTCTCTGCAGGCCCTCACTGGCCCTCTGCAGGCCCTCACTGGCCCTCACTGGCCCTCTGCAGGCCCTCACTGGCACTCTGCAGGCCCTCACCAGCCCTCACTGGCTCTGCTCAAAACTTGCCTTCTTTTTTTAATTTGAGGTCATGCCTGCTCCACTGCGGCCCTCGAACCTGTCATTTTACAGATTACTGATTTATCGGTCCAGAAAAGTAAAATGGGGGATGTTGTGTGCTCACTCACTTCAGGGGATGCAATATCAAGTGCAACCGTTCCACTGAAGCAACGTGAGACAATGTTGGTGCGCCAAGATTATTTTGACACGAGGTCAAAGTTCAAGTTGGTTTAAGGCAGCCTGAAGTGGACAGTGAAAGGGCGAAAGTAGAAACGGAAAGACAGACATTTCCACTACAACAGCTCACAGCATTTGTTGGTTCTTCTCTGCCTCGTCCGTGCCGGGCCTCAGAAGAGATAACAGAGATATGAAGTTGTTAAATGGATATTTTTTTTTCGAAAACATGATCCAAAATACAACAAATATGGATACTTACTGTAAAAGAAGTACTTTACAATATTGTAATTCCAGTTTAGTCTATGATGGATGCAGTAAACAGTGGGATTGATGATACGGTGTGTATTACGACAGCAGGACAAAAGTATTTTTTTCCATTAAAGAAAAAGGTAAATACTTTGGCAGCATTCAGTATCTCAGAGCTGATATAATGAGGAGGAGGTGAAAGGAATTATCGATGGATGGAGCAGCACTTACTAAAAGGGAGCGAGGAGGACTGATAAAGAGACTCTGACTCTCCACAGATATCGATCAGTTCACAGATTAAATATCGGAGCCTTTTCCAGGACCAGCCTCGGTTCAGAGAGGCAGAGAGAGGGGCAGACAGCTGTGGATAGATTTAGCTCACATTCCTCACATGCACTTTGAACGCTCTTTAACGTGCACTTTAGCTCCACCTGTTGAAGTGTTCATACCTGCTGTGGGATCAGAGAAACAAACGTAAGGGAAAGAAAAAACGGTAAAAGAAAGAAGAAAAGCTCATGTTCAATGCAGATCATCCTGTGAACTGTAACGCAGCAATTCTTTATCCAGGTTGTTATCTATTCAATTGAATTCTCTCCACAGACACGAGGGCTTAATATAAAGCAATGCTCGGCGCTTCACAGTCCTGTGACAGACTTCCTGTGCGCGTTACATCAAAGCATCTCGCTGCCGAGCACCGGCTCTTTGAAGTCAGCGGCTCCAGAAGCCTCAGAGATGTATCATCATTTAGCATTAATGACTGTTTGTTAGTTCACTAGAGATAAAGGAGACTCTGCTTCAGGCCCCACTCAGCGCTGCCTGATGAGTCAGTGCACCCCCCACGTAGAGAAACCGAACTTCAGATCTTACCAAATGAGGAGACGGCGTCGTGCTGAGTTTCTGACCCCGTGTGATCACTGCAGGCATGAGGACAGGATAATAGTGATTAGATAACGCTGCGACTGGCCTTAAGTGGGAATAAATATTACATTGTGAGTAGTGACAGTGACACGCAGTGACAGTGTGATGCTTTGGTTCCCCGCCTCTTTGACTGGTGTCCATGTGACCCCTTGTCATTACAGCCTGTATTATCCATCCAGCATTTAACACAAAAAAGCACCGTTTACACAAATACCTGAGAATAATCTCCCGTAAATCATGTTAGCACCCCTTCTGTTTCTAAAAGCATCAAAATAGAGCTTTTTTATTAAAAAAGTGCCCATGAAGGATCCTCCGCACCCCCCAACAGAGGTCCTAGTAAAGCACCTACTGCCCCAAAATCCTGAAAATGGTCTAAAATCCTACACATGTCCTTAAAGCCTGGCGACGTCCTGAAATCTTAGAAACATCTTGAAATACAAGAAATGTCCTAAAATCCCAGAAACCTCCTAAAATCCTTGAAACACTTATGTAGCTGCTGCGACTGGCCCCTGGCCTCCTGTCATTTTGCAAAAGTGGCCCCGACACAAAGCCAAAAAAAGATGGACGACGCGTCTCCACTAAACTCCACCATGCAAAAGAGAAGTCAAAATACCCGGGATACGACAGCGGCCATCTTGTGCTGCTAACGTCATTTGGAACCAGAGACCGCATGTTACCAATCTCGACTTCCTGCCAATATGCGTCCGACCAATCATGAGCAGCGTCGTTGCTTGTGAGCACACTGATTGGCACACGCAGTGTCAATCATGATGGTAAATCCCCTTTTAATGGCATCAAATAACCAAGTGAAATTAAAATCTAAAGAAAAACAAACACAAGGATGATGAGAACTACCATGAAGCACAGAAACCATACTTTAGAAAAATGTATTTGGCAAAAACTTTGAGTTTTAGTTTGGTCCGTTCATGAGCAAGGACGGGTTGGGCTTTATGACCTGTACTGCAGCCAGCCACCAGGGGCTGATCCAGATGTTTGGGCTTCACCTTTTGGGTGAGCTGTCATGTCCCCCTGATTTATACTCAGTCTGTGGTTGTTAGGGTGACTGCACGTCTCTGTGGAGCTGTAACGTGTCAAACTCACTAGTTTGAGAACTCAGTTTTGACCTGTTCTTACACTTGTTTTCCTTAAAAAAGAGAAAAATACAGCTGTCCATCTAAGTTTCTCCCTTCACCAAACCGAAACCAAATTCAGCTTCATTTCCTTGTTAACTCGTCGTAAGAAACTCGCTTCAGTCAAACTCGACGGACACAAAATAAAAGTCACCAAACCGCTTTATTAGTCAAGTAGTTAGTTAGTCCAATGTTCCAATAACCGCCCGCTCTGGTTTGGTTTAAGTACACAGAGTCAGATGTGGAAACACGCTGATCTACACACCGTTTATCCCGCCGTCGCCGCCTCTCAGCTGTCCTCTGAGCAGCAGCTCTTACTCTTTCTTCAGAGGCAGCTACAGTACATCATGCTTCAACAAATATGAAATTAATGGCAACAAATTGATTTGATAATCAGCAACAAATAAATCAGCAACAATGTTGATAGTCGTGGAAATGGAAAAAAAATGCAGAAGAAATTGCTAAGCTAAGCTAATTGCATCCATACTGTTAAGCTCCATCATCTTTAAGTGGCATTCCTTTATATTTATATACATTTTTATACACTTTGCAGCTGTTTGCACATACTTTTTTTTATTGCCTTTAATCAAGAGGACAGTGTGAGCGTGAAAGGGGTAGAGAGAGAGGGGGAGACATGCAGCAAAGGGCCGAGGCCGGACTCGAACCCGCGGCCGCTGCGGCGAGGACACAGCCTCTGCACATGGGGCGCCGCTCTATCCACTGAGCCACCAGGCGCCCCCTGTTTGCACTCTTTAGTTAGCTGCTAAACTGCATTTTGTTGTCTCGGTCGACTGCAGTGACAATAACATCCCACAAATCCCTGCAGCCAGGCTTCAAAATCTTCAGGAAAGCCTTCCCAGAGGAGCAGAGGCTGTTCCAGCTGCAGATTAATACCCATGGTTTTGGAGGGCATCGGTGTAATATTCAGGGGATGTAAAAGGTTGAAGGCAAAGTGGAGATGAACGCAGTACGGAGTTGCAGTTAGACAAGCTGTAGCGGCAGTGACAGTGAGGAAGTATGACTTTATACACTCACTGACTGAACTTTGTCACAAAAAAAACAAGTGATTCGGGTTAGGGTTCGGCAGAGACCAGCGCACAGCGGAGATCAGAGGAAACACAGAGATCCAGACAAATAAGATCTGTGACACAACAACAACATCCGCAGAGTCCGCAGGAGGTAATTGGTGTGCAGCATCTTTGGGGCACATAAAGGAGGAGTGATGAGGAGCCGGAGGAGGAGGTCTGCTGGGACTTTCTGTTTGTCTGAATATGAGAAAAAAGATGTGTGAGAAGCACAAGGTCACTGACGCCCCCGAGGGAACCGCTGTCTCCTCATGACAGCAGCCTCGGCACATACGTGCACACACACATGTGCAGCCTTGCGGGGAAAGAATATGGATATGATCCTGTATGTGGGCGTGTCGCCCGGAGGTTAATGAGATCAGAAGCGGCTGACAGCCGTGGTGGATATGTTGTTGGCAGCGTGGCCACTGCTTCACAGACACCCTTCTTCTCATGGTCGCCCTGCGGGAACAGGCTGATGTGACGGATGTCTGAGACCGTACGTATGATGATGAGGAGGGTGCAGACTAACAGAGTGAGGATGAAGAGGTTTGGAGCATGAAAATGAAAAAAACAGATGTGGACCGAATTCCACCGAGGTTTGTGACCCCGGAGAAATCCTCACGGTCACAAGGACAGAACAGAAAGTCTCTGAGCATCACATGATGCTCATTCAGAGCGTTCAGGAGGCTGCCAGTGTGTGTCTTTATTACACAACACGACTCAAGCAACACGCATGTAAAAGCAGTGTTTTCTGAGGGATTAGTGCATGCTCCAAAGCCTAGTAAGAATGCACATATTATCAAAGTTAAGTCTACTGAAAAATCTACAAAAACCTGAGTGAAAATCAATGTTCCCAGCTATAAGAAAAGAGTTTAAAACAGCTCATTTTGAGGATAACAGCATTTCTCCAGACTGTGTGGGCGTGGCAGACCACATTTTGATTGACACCTCCTCGGATCCCACCTTTGTCAATGGTCTCTCGTCTCAGTGACAACAGCCATTGAGCAGACCGTTTCCACCGTTTCTGGCCACGTTGTCAAGTGACACCGTTCGTGCGTATTGGGTGTCCCATGTGGACACGCCCAGTGCCTTCTGGCCATCTACCAGCATACAGTAAAAAAGGGCTCCGATTCTGTCCACCTGCGTCTCATTCGACACCGTCAGAGCACTGCGTGTGGATGCAGAAGGTGGCTTTTGGCATCACACTGGTACACCGGACACACTGACGGAGGGCCGCTATTTGACGAGGTCAGAATGATAACGGGCTGACCGAACAGCGCTCCAAATTTACCAGCAGTCCAGTGCAGTTTTTGATTTGCATCGTCCATATTAAGTGATATAAATGGGAGATAACCACGCCCAAATCAACCCAGTCTCAGGAAACTGTGAGAAAACTAAAATGAGGCTCATTTTTTGTGCTTTTTATGACGCATGTAAGACCCTAAATTACATATCAAGAAAGTTTTAGGTGATTTGGGTTCCCAGAGGCTGTAAAGATTTAGGTCAAGTCATCAGTATGTATGTATGCAGAGCTCCATGTTGGAGAAACGTTTGCATTCCTTCTGGAAATGATATAACTTGTTTTCTATCCAAAAGCTGACAGACTTTGATAGATGATTTAAAAAGTATAAGAATCAATATGGACTTCAAAAGTGTTTTGTTATGCAAAATAATGTAGAAGAAAATATGCGATTACAAAATACCATTACTCGGGATTTTTAACTATTAACTATTATCTATATAAATTCAACCATGTGACGAGTTGAGATAAGAGTGTGTTATATTTATGATGAGAACATAAAGAGGGCAGGTCTGTAAAGTGGAGACTCGTTCCCACAGAACCTGTTTTCAATTATATCTGTATCTAGAGGTCAGAGGTCAAGGGACCCATGTGAAATGGCCATGCTGTTTTTCCATTGCCAACATTTAGGTACATGGTTGGTACCACTGAATTCAGCAGGACTTCATCTTTCATATTATCATCACATCGTCAGTCTCACTTAAAAACTCAGACCAAAAAAAAAAACAAAACGCATTAATTTCTGACTTTAATCACATCACGATGAACCTGTTTCCTCTGACAGCCTCCTTTAGAACAACACTTCTTTTCTGTTTTAAAAGTGCTGAATGTACCTGATTTATATTTTATAAATGACCAAAGTCTCATAAATCAACAGAGTCCGTTAAACTGTGAACTTGAAAAAGAATTCGCCTCTTCATTAAAAGAACGTATGCGGGAAGCCTTCACCTTCCTCACAGAGCCGGCGCTCTCTTTTGGTTTTGATCTTTTCTTACGTCCTTCTTTGTATTAGGACCGCTGGAAGCTGCTGGCTCGTACAAAGTGAAAATGTTTACTGACGCAGTTTAAAGTGCACGTGGGGCAGAGAACACAACAGTGAGAGGACTGCAGCACGCAGATACGCAGGGATGTGTTTGATGCTCAGCGCTCTCAGGCTGCGTTTGATGTCCACAAATGGAATCAAGAGAAACGAGGATATGACGTCCTCTGCTCCAGCTTTTGGGAGTTCTTCTAAATTGCAAAGGAGGTAAAATAAATGGCAAAAATATTTAAAATGTCACTCTGTCCATTTTAGTGCCCGGTCACAGGGGGGGGTTCAATATGGCCTTTTACAGCTGTCATTTCCTTTTAACACGCGACTCGCTGTTCAGGTCTGCTGAGAAGTGACGAGAGTGGGTGAGAAGTGTTTGAGCAGCAGTGTTACACAAGACATCCGACGCTGTTTGCTTCTGGTTTGAAAGGACAACAAGGGCACCTTCTCTTCTTTGCAAGAAAGAAAGACAAAGATATGATGAGGAGGAGAACATTTTTCTGCAGGGTACAGCTGCAACAATCACTCAAGTAAATGAGTGATTAATACAAATTTAATTGGCAACTGATTTGTTTTCTTTTTCTTTTTGGTGGTATTCATTTTTAGGTAATTTTCTTATTACTTTTACTATGTTTTTTGCCAATTTTGAGGTCATTTTTTTTGCCTTTTCCCTATGTTTATGAAAGAAATCAAGCTGGTTTGCTTGGTTAGGCGTTTTTTGGGGGTTTTTTCTTCAGAATGCTTGAAAAAAACATTTTAAATGCTGCACAAAGCACCACAAACACTTAGAAAAGGAACATAAAATAATAAATTCAGCTCAAAATTAGTGGAGCTGACACAGAAATGACCAGAAATGTTGGCGCCAACATCACAGGAATACAGTACCGAGATTGTTAGAGGTTTAGCAATAAATCCCAATATTGAATATTACAACTAAAGGCCAAGAAAGCATCAACGACAGGGGTTAAAATTCATGAACAGTGGCATGTCAAGTGTCAGCTACTGTCACATCTAAAATAAGACAATAGGTAAGTTTCTGTTACAGATTTGTGCCAAACTTAAGTAATGTTATCAAAATGTCTCAAACTCATCGTGGAGCTGACTGTGTTTCCACTGAGTGATGTCATGTGACTTCTCCTCTGGTGATAACATCCCAGTAACCATGGCGACGGATGTTCAAAACATCAGCAGCTTTATTTCTATTGCAGCCACCGCACTAGCCGTCATTATTTCCAATCCAAGGCCACGTAGGCGTTTTTATGGAGCCGTGATGGAAAGGTGAGCCCCTTATAAGTGGGAGGGGCCACGTATGAGGGATTTCTGGGAGATTTAGTCCACGATTTCACAGAGGAATTGTGGGTTAAAAACTTTCTCAGATGCAATAACAGCTCTTGTAGCTCCTGCTGCATCATGAGGGAGCCAGTTCCCTCATGAAAAATTTCAAAATTGATGTGTTTCCATTAGTCGTGTTATGTTCCTAATTTCAGTTTGCACGATTTGAGGATTAATGGAAACCCGCCTAGTGAGTACAAGTTGAGAGCTACATCAGCCCTGAATAATCCAAATATGAACTCAGAAAAGTGACGCACAGGAAATGGATCTCATCTCACTACATTACAGAGAATATTGTGTTTGGCACAACATGGCCCATTTCGATGTTGTGAGTAATGAATCCGTGCTGAGCAGTAACTGCAGAGTTTCAGCTTCATGTCCACGCTGGATGTCATCTGTCAGACGTTAGGAGGGAAACTGGGCGGCAGCTTCCTCTTAGCTGATACCAGAGAGCCTCAGAGGAGGGTTGACTCAGATCAATGTGCTCTTTGTCAGGGACTTCCCTGCAGCACACACACACATGTGAGTGTGCACAACACACCCTTCAATAATTCGGATATCAGGCCATATTTCCTCCTCATCATCGTCCAGTCTGTCTGTGTGTTTTTTTGCACATTTATGTCGCGTCCTCCTGGTGGAGGTACTCATGCTCTTTGTCTTGTTTCATGGTTCATATTGTGTCTTTACTTGACACTTGGAGGTGCTCCTCTGCTGTCAGATGGGTTTATCTTTGCCGAGTTGTCATCTTGTGGCACAGATTGTGAGCCATCGTGTGTGTCTGCTCCCTTCAAAGGCTGCGTGCAGCCTGATGTCAGTGTGACTTACTTCATCATTGGCTCACATCAGCATCAAAGCCGCCGCAGACGAGGCCGCCGCTGCAGACGAGGCCGCCGCTGCAGATGGCTGCTGTGTGCTCCCTCGCCTCGTTCGTCTGAGAGGCTCTGTCAAGTGCTTGTTAATTAGAGAGAGGGGACGCCGTGCTACCCAGCAGGGTGAGTCTCCAGTCTTGAGCCCCTCCCTCCTGCTCAAACACCACATCAGTGAATTATGATGTTGCTCACTGTTGCACACTGCGTGCTGAGTACATTTCTTGCTCCCTCTGTTTTCACTTGCTCCCCTGTGCACACTCACAGTTTCTCAAAGCACTCCTCAGAGTGCACGCCGCGGTGCTCTGATGCTCTCTCCACGTTGCTAGAAAGAAAAATGATGTTTTGTGGAGAACATGTCTCATATCCTGCAGTCAGTACAGAGCTGAGGAGCAGCAGGTGAAGCTGGTGAGTGGGCCCTCTGAGGGCAAAATAAGGAAAAAAACATGCATACGCCATTTCCCACACATAAACGGGTAATTATATTAAGATAAGATTAAATAGATCTTCCCGAGGCAAACTACTGTCCAGCAGATACAAAGAGTGCAACAGGACTAAAGAAACATACCGGGAAAGCAAAAGTATAGTGAATATAAAATACAATATGTAGCAAATATAAACTAAATACAAAACTGGATAACCGTAAGGTGCAAAATTTTATAAAAAATAACAGTAAGGATCAAAAATAACAAAAATAACTTACATAGCTGACAGTAAGTTGCAAAAATAACTAAATATAAGGTGTGAAATATAACAATAAAAGCTAACACTATTGTAAAAAATCTAACAAAAAATACATAACAGTAACATACAAAATATAACAAAAAAGAACTAGCACTAAGGTGCAAAATTTTAAAACTAGCAAACAGTAAGGTGCAAATTATTTTTAAAAATTGCCAACAGCAAGATGCAAAATATAATAAAAAATAACTAATACTAAGGTGCAAAAGTTGCAAACAGTAAGGTGCAAAATATAACAAAAAAGTGGCTAAAAGTAGAGTGCAAAACATAACAAAGACAGATAACATTAAGGTGTAAAAAAAAAAAAAGAAAAAAGCAACAACACTGAGTTGCAAAATTTAATTGCTCTAATGTATAATGTATTGCTAGTTTGCAACTCCTGTCCCTAGTTAAGAAAATTATTTCCGTTGGTAGTGTGTTGGTCGTGTTGTGATGGCAACATTGAAGCATCCTTGACAAAGAAAAACAGTTGACTTGAGTCTCTGCAGTCTGACACTCGCTGCTGTTTGAGCTTCAGATGCTGCAGAGCTGACTTCGGCGTGTTTGTGTATGCGGCGGCGCCGCGGCTCGGACGCCTAACGTGGTGACGCCTAACGGCTAACTGATGCTGGCATCGCCGTGTTCGCTCTCTCTCTAAATGTTGCCACGGTAGCATTTCACGCTTATAGATCAAAGGTCAAGGTCACCGTGACCTTGACTGTCTCATTCTTGTGAATGCAGTATATCATGAACATCGTGAGGTATTATCTTAAAATTTGGCACAAACGTCCACTTGGACTCAAGTTAGTGATCTCATCTTTAGCGATTTATTTTAATTTGGCACAAAGGTCCACTTACTCTTGACAACGAACGGCGACCTTGCGTCTGTCTCATGCAATATCTTAAGAAGGTTTTGAGGGATTTTCCTCAAACGGCCTCTTGGACACAAGAATGGACTGATTAGCAATGAAAAATGTTTTTGGCCATAATTCAAGAATTAGTTTTGTAAAATTTCACACGAACATCTCACAGGATATAATGATGAAGTGTCGATGTTTTACATTGAAGGTGAAGGAGACACATTTGTTCAGATGTTGAGTTAGTGACGGTAGTCTGTAAACTGTGCTGTTTGTGTCGATCTTCTGTGCTGCCAGGTTGAAGATGAGTGTTAAAGCGTCCACGTTTTCACAGACAAGGATGTAAACTGTAAGTGCAACCTGACTGTACAACCATGAGGCAGTAATTTTAGTTTCAGATGTGAGAACAGATTTTTTCTGGCTCCTAAAAATAACCGCAGCTTTGCGTTGGTCAGGAGAAGCTGACCTCTGCAGGACTGAGCCCATCTCATATGCCAGCCCAGCGCTCACAAGCCTCCTAATCTTTTTGCCTCCACTGTGCCGTCTTCTTGCACGACTACAGCTGAGGAAAACTTGGCACCCAGACTCTGCTGTCACATTATTAATCACAAAACAGTCTGTTCATTTTCTTTCAATTCATCTCTGAATTGACAATCAATACACACTGCTGCAGAAAATGAATGCTGGCAGAGCTCATTATTTATACAGCTGTGATGTTCCTTCTCTCCAGATTAAAACCACGTCGCCTCCAGTCAAGCTGAAATAATGAGTGTGATCACTGTAAGTCAATAATACATCAATAATCATGAATGCCATATGGATGGCGACGTAAAATCTTAATATTTTTCTTGCAGAACAAACACCAGTGGTGACAGGAACGAATATTTATTCAGCAGCACATTAAACAGATACAGTTCAGCAGCGAGACTTTTCTGTAACTGTCACTCAGCTGTTTCAGACTTTAGTCTACACACTTAATTTAAAAGCAAAGCTGATTGTGTAAAATGTACGACAACAACAAAAAAACAAATGTAATCTGTTAGTGCTGCATGTTTAAGCAAACATACATGACAAATATTGAGTGGAGATGTTGGTTGAGCTATTTTGGCGCACAACTGACATCTGAACTGAACTCTGACCCTTAAAAGCTGCATGCCAAACAATTAATGTTTTCAATCATGATTAATGTCAAAATTTCAAGTTATTTGCTATTAATCGGATTTTTATCACATTTTTAATTCCATTATTTTGCATTTCAAAACACTTTAAATTTGCCAGCAGAATAACTTACTTTTTCAATTAAAGTCAACTTAATGTTTCAAGAAAGGTCAACTTAAATTTACTAGTAGAAAATGTGAGCTTTACTTGCAAAATTATTTTAAGTTATTACTGGCAAAGTTAAGCTGACTTAATTTGCAAAATATGTTGGGTTTTTTTACATACAAAAAAAATGATATAACTCATACAAAGTCTATGGAAGCCCTGAGAGGCAAGTGAGATTTTTATTTCTCGTTGTCCATTTTCTAAGTCAAAAAAAAATGTTTTCATGTGTAAAATAGAGTGGAAAAAAATTATCTTTTGCTTTTTTTGGAGAATTTTTTGGGGGGGGGGGGGAAAGAAAAAAATATTTGTTTTGGGGGCGAGAACATTTCCCTTCACACACATGAAAAGAAAAGAAAAATTGGACTTCCAGTCTGGCTTGATCTGCATAATAATCTTATGTAACAAGATGCCTTAATTTTATGAAGTAAAACAATATTTTTATTCTGTATTATTTTATAAAAGATGACAAAGTGAGAAAACAATAACCATTCCTGGAATGACAAGAACTTTAATAAAAATGTGCCTTTTTGTGTAGTTTAGGGTTGCAACTGAAACTGACTGCTATTATTAGTTTTTATCGAACTAAACCGAAGAATGTCGGCTGGTCGCGTCATACACAGATATTATCACCCAAACTAAACAGACAGAAGAAGTCTTCTGTTTATTCCTCTTCTCGGGAGTTTAGCTGCTCTTTGCATGAGAAAGACCATCGTGAGGCCTGAACCATCTGTTTGTCCACATCAGGACAGAGAGCCCGAGTCACAGCCTAAGGACAAAAAGCGCTGTGAAAGACTTGTGTCACATGACTCCGTCTGTACCAAGTCTACCAAGACCCGGCTTCATCTGAGGCAGACGGCGAAGAAACGTCCCTGCATTTACTGCAATTAGGATCATTAACAGCAGGAATATTTCTAGTCTAAGACAGGAGAGGAATAAGGCACGAGGGAGGCCTCATGTCCGGGTTTGCCTGGGGCCCCCGAATCCAAAAATCCACCCCTGCAAAGACAACATAAAACTTGTTTAACCCTTTGAAACCTGGAGCGACATCAAGACGCCTTTTACAAATATCTAAATATGGTCCTACTCCTTTTTGAACATGTAGCATTTAACTTTAAGTGGCTTAAGTATTTATTTATTGAGGCTTTTATAGGCCCTCCTTTTTGTCTTTTTATTTTTGTTCATTGCACTTGGTCATACGGCTTATTTGCTTTTCTTTGCCTGTTTTGTTTTGTTTTTTCTTTACATTCTCGAAGTAAAGATTCATTCATTCATTCAGAATAAAAAAAACTATGTAAAAATGTTTAGAGAAAAAGAAAAAAGCTTGGAAAAAAATTAATTTATAATTATCATAAATACATATTTAAAATTATGTTACAAAATTATTATTTCTTAAGCATTATTTCTTTTTTCAAGTCATTTCTGTTTGTTTGGTTTTTTTTTAACTTTCTTTTATGTTATTTGAAACTGATTTTCAGTTGATTTTTCTCTTACTTTATCTTGCTGATTTCTTCTGTTGTTGCTCATTGCCTTCTTCCCATGATTCTAAAAGAAATCAAGCCATATTACTCAGGTTTGAAATGGTTAACTGTACACAATATAATCTTGTGTTTACAAAGTCCACAGCTTCACTGTCACACGTGAAGGTGTGTTTGCTTGCACAGAATTGGAGCTTTCAAAGTCACCTCAGCTTTGATCCGCTGTCTTTTATTCGCTCGCGAGAAAAACTAAAGGCGATCTTTGTGCTGAGATGCTGTAAGCCTACGATACCTCTCTGTTGGAAATTTCCCTCCTGTCGAAGGAAATCAAAGAGCTGCTGCAGCCTACTCATCACACACACACACGCACATGCACACACACACACACACACAATCACCCACATTCTTCAAAGGAAACATACGATTTCACCAAATGTGCACACACTCTCTCTCTCTCACACACACACACACACACACACACACACACACACACACACACTGATCCACCCACAGAGGGACGCAGCATGCTGACACTTAACCAGCTTAGAGCCGGAGCATGCAGCCTGCACCGAGAGACGTGACACTCATGAGGGACAATTATGCAGCATTGTCTCTGTGTCCTCCCACTCCAGCTGCACACTGTGCTCTGTCTTACTCTATCTGGCAGCGCTGCTTAATTCTTGTTTGTTTGACATGGGACATGAAGTGCTGGGGGGAAAAACGGCAAGCACACACACACACACACACACACACACACACACACACACGCACACACGCACACACGCACACAGAAATCTAAACTGTGAAGTAGTGCGTGTGTGTGTGTGTGTGTATTGTAGCACTGCGCTGCAGGCAGCCTGTGAGCTAAATCCACATACAGCAGCATCGCTGCAGGTAGAGAGATAAACAAGAGGTCTGTTTGAGCTCAAAAACTCTTGTGTTTCTTGTGTTTCATACTTTCTGTTCATGTTTGAGGTTTTCTGTCCTCTGTCCTTCACATGTCCCCTGACATCGTCCCAGTGTCAGATGTAACGGCTTCATACAGAGGACTGTGGATTACCCTTTACTGAAGGTCAATGTATGGCACTAATTGCAGTTTAAAGGCGATTAAAAGAGCACAGAAGCATGTGTAAGCACGTAAAATCACATATGCAACACATTGCCAATGACCATAGCATACATTTATTCATGTCCTACTTTCAGGTCATTTCAGCATGGTATGATAATTAAATTAAAGTGTGTTTGGTATGGATAATCAATAAAAAGGAAAATATTTAGTCCACATATTTTATGTCCACCCAAGTTACATCATCGTCAGGTTGCAGCTGCAGTGTGAGAGTCGTAACACTTCATACTTTATCTGATGGAGTCAGATAAAGTGTGGAAATAATGGATTTAAACTGCTTTTAGCCAGAGAAAAACTGTAATTTTCCATGTAGACAGTAAACGTCTGTGTGATATCACCAAAGTGCCAGCTGCGTACTAACAAAACTATGTGCCCAAATCAAGCTCCTGCGGCAGATATCCACACAAGGATTGTGCTGCTTTTGCAGCTGCTAATGAGAGAAAAACAATCCACAACACATGTGCAAAGGGTGAAATGCATGAAAACTGCATGCAACCTGCACTCCCAAGTAGACAGCGTCCTGGGTGCGCCTTTCCCCTTTATGTAAACTGGGGAATAGTCAAAAATTCTGTGCAAAATTGTCCCCTTATGTGCAAACAATCCTCATTGCAAATACCATCTAATTCACAAAGACAGGTGATAATTTTCACAGGCAGTTACAGCGGTGCCATTTAACACCATTAAGACACGTGAATGAAATGGGCGCAATTTCTCTATCTTCAAAGCTCGTGAGCTTTGAATGATATTGAATTGATATTGAGTGATAATATGGACGAAATCTGAGGTCAGAGGGGGAATCCAGTGGGTTGTGAGCTTACAAACAGTTGTGATGGAGCTCGGGATTTTAGGAATAAGCGCTGCCTCATTATAAACAGTTTCAGTGTATAAACCTGTGATCTGTGTGTGACCTGTGGTGCATGTGAAGCAGAATACAGAACATTAATCTCCATCAAATCCTGGCCGATCCTCTTAATGAAGCAAACCGCGGCACTCTGTGCAAAAGTGCATGGCGTTTGTCTAATTTCGGACACGCGTCTGTAGTGTCAGCTGAGATGATGCAGCTGCAACACACAGCCGACTGTGAGCAACAAACAAAACAGACGCTTTATCCTAAATTCTGCAAAATTAAACTCTTCAGTTTTTGTAATGAACCAATCTGTGTTCTGAAATATGGTGAAAAGTCTAAAACTCTGGGAAAGGTTCCACTTTAAACGCATACGGAGGGCAAATTGAACTTAGCTGCCAAACTTTGTGTGCATGTTAGCGCCAGCATATAATTAGTGCAAAATCTTTTGTGGCTAGGGTTATAAAACGGGAGACTGCTGGCGCTAATTCTGCGGAAATCATGGTGCTATTAACAGATGCAAACAAATCTTATGGCTCTGGCCCATAGTACAAAATTCAACTTTTGTCTCTGCGTCTCAAAGTTGGAAACAAGAAAGCCGAGACATCATGGAACAATTTCTGCAGCTGCTTCACGAAGTAAATTTACTCTGCGTCAAAGCTGTTTCAGTGCTGTCAGTCTAAATAAGTCCCTCGTACATTCTTCTTTTCTCTTTCAGGGGTTTGTGGTTTTCTCGTAAAGTATTATTATGACTGCTACCACAGACACCAGTCAAGAATACTCTTGAGATATGATACGCACTCAGTCTATGTACTATTTTCTTCCTCTTTTAGATCTTCAGAAACATGATCCTTTATCTGGCATTAGCTGGCGGTGAAATGGGAGAGAGTTGAAACTATTTTGGGCAATAGCAAAGATATTTCGGGCCTCTGCTGATGCGCTTTCTTTAAATAGCCCTCAGCGTCTGCGTTCCTCACATCGCTTCATATTTCTACTTCATTTATGTTTCCGCTTGGCTTCATCTGGCCTGCTTCCTGTTTTAACATGTAAGACAAACTAACACTGAGCGTCCTATTAGAGCCTCAGCTCCACTGTGAAGCGCAGTGCTCAGTCACACAGGCCCTGAACCTCAACAAACCTGGGATCCATTTAAGAAAATCATCCCGCTCCCTGGCACCAAGCTCATTAAAACATACAAATAGCTGGCAACTGGCCTGACCCATTTTTTGGATTCAGACTTGGTTTAAACGCTCTTCTGCAGAGACACGAGGTGTTGCAGAGGGCTGATCCTGCTCAAGGTTTAATTAGGTTAATTAAATGTAGGAAAGAACAACAAAATATAATAATCCAATCAAGTTCTTAATGGAAATAATCTCCCTGACCATTATGTATTTATGTATTTTCACAAAAACACTGACTATCCATTCTGAACCGCTTATCTTGTGGCCGGTTTGTGGGGGCAACGGGAAAGCACTCCAGAAGACCCCCTCCACAGCAATGTTTTCAGTCAATCAGTCAGTCACATTTTAATTATATTGCACCTTTCAGACGAGGCGAATGCAGTTCAAAGTGCTTTAAAAGCAAGGATAACGTAGGACATAGAAAGAGATCAAACCAATTTGCTCAGTTTTCAAAAGGTTAAAAGCTTGTGAAATGAATGCAGCACAAGAAGACACAGGAAGTACCACACAGGTCAAAAATCTGGGTTTTATCCTTTTTTATTTCTTTATTAGGAACCAGTATTGTACAGATATCAAAGTATAACTGTATGTTTCAGTGTTTTTTGTTCGGTTGTTTTTCCCTTCTAATCCTCTTTGTGGTACAGCAGAAAAACAAAACACCAAATAATACAAATACATAAAGATCAAAAACATACCAAATGTATCTATAATGAATGAATAAGTAATAAATAAATACAATTTTAAAAATAAATACAAAATAAGAAATGGAAGAAAAAACTGTGGGTTTTATCCTTGGTCCTGAGCTTAATTTCCAGAGCTGCTTCTGTTTACAGTCCAGAACTACATCATTTTTATCTCTGAGCTAAATCTGGCTCTGATCGCACATCCAACATCTGAATAAGCGGACAATGTTTCCATAAATGTTGATTTATGAGCCCCGCACTGACTGTATCTGCACTGCAGGCTTCCCCCTCATAACTGGGTCACCTGACAAGAGAGTAATGGGTCTGTGGGGCAGAGCGCCTCATACATTATGCAGAGTTAGAGAGCCCCAAAAGACAAAGAAAGAGAGAAGATGTACGTCTGTGACAAGCAGCTGGTGGAGAGAGAGATCGAGTGACGATGACTCGTGTTCTTTGTTGGTCTGCAGTTAGTCTAAAAACGACACTTTTTTTCTTAATCTGCAAATTAACCAAACAACAAAATTGGGGCAGAGGTTTTTTTGTCTCAGAGGTGCAATCCATCATGCTGCAAAGCTGATTCCCGGGTCAGAAACCGACAGCTCGTTGTGTGCTGCAGGCCCCTGCAATACTTAAGTCTTTTTTCAGCATGTCAGCCTGCGTCTTCTTGAACCTTTTAAAGCCACATGATGGACATTCACACACTGGGAGGTTTGGCTGCCACAGAACAGGAATAGGTGGGGGGGCATTTCAGTTAGTGCTCGATGCAAATACGTTACAACATTGGTTGAAAATCTGGGAAGTATCCCTGAAACTTTACAAAGAAGTGTGTCTACAGAACTGTGCTCAGATATTTAAAACTATCAGTTACCAGTTACATGATATTCACTCTGTAATGAATGTGAGGAAAGACAGTCAGGATAAAACAATTGCTGACCTCGCTTCCTCCACCATCTCCTCACCACGCTGTTACTCCATGTACTTGACATTTGGCCTTCCCACCCCATTATGCACCGGAGTGTGCCCGGCCAGCTATAACTAATGGGCATTATACATTAAAGAGCTGTGGGCAGTTCAAGTGTGATAGTTCAGATCCTGCCTCGTTTTCAGTGCGATGCCTGTTCGGAGGATTTCAGTGACCCACAGCCCTCCACTTTGAACTGCCCGTGTTAACTCCCGACGCTGCAGGAGTGTTTTTAAGAGATTCTGTCCAGATGGAGCGTAAAAAAACGTTCCCTTCATCTCTCTCCTGCTCCCACCCCGTCCTCTCCCCGTCCTCCGCCCCCCACCACCGCGTGTCCTACCTAATGAGGCGCTCTACTTCAGCATGTGGGTGTCTTATAGTGAGTCTCAGCAGCCTCGGGCACCAATCTGGATGCTTGTAATGCTGTCAAACTCTGCGGATTTCACTCCATGTCTCTCAGCGAGGCTTGCACACGGCTCAAACATGCAGACACACACAAACACTACATTACCGTGTAGGAACTCATCTTTGTGCATTGGTGCAATGGTACTGTTGCTTTTAGCTGGTGAGGTGTTTGAACTGACAACAAGGTGATTCCAGTCTTTGGTTCATCTCTGCTGTTCTTCCTCATGATGTCGATCTTTTCATCCAATTCTTGACACAAGAGCAAGTCATCCAGTGCATCTCCCACAATGTTGAACTATTCTTTTAAATGTATTTTAAACACTTCAGCTCTGAGTCCTTGTACCTGCCATAAAAAAAGGCAAATAAACTGAACCTGTGAAAGTAATCTGGCCCACACTATTCATGTTAAGCACAACAGTTCCTGTTAAAGTGAAAGTTTAGACCTCTTAATCGGGTTGTTTGAGGAAGTACAGTAGATGGTGATTAGCACGCCTCCAGTTTGGAGAAGCAGGCAAGAGAACCATCACAAAAGTGAGCAATGTACTGCTGTGGACGGGGCGATATTTAGGCAGCCTAAAAAGTCAGTATCAATTTCAGCGTACCCTATTTTTGAAATATTTTTACCACTTTACCTCGCCGCCTACCAGCAATTGCCGACAGGGATCTGCAGCCGTTATGTCAGCCCGTTCTCATTCTGAAGTTGTTAAATTCTGCCACTTTCTCAGTGTTCTTGGCGCGAGAACCTGCTGACAATAGACACTTTTCATGTTCACATAATGTGCAGCCGGTGAGGTGAGAACGCGGCTGGACAGAAGCGGTCGCAGTGTTGTTTTAGCTGCCGCATCCACACGTATGTGGCAGGACGGCGTCAGGTTCAAATGCTGCAGGTAGGATGTTATATAAGGAGGGCGTCTACAGGGCGGGCAGGAGGTGCAGTGGATGGGTCCAACAAACCCTGGACTTTCAAGTGAGAGTCCAGTTTTTACTTCCTGATTGAATGCAATGTTTTTTTCTATATAACTTGTCATGTGCCTCCTTCTACTTAACCGCACCATCAGTGCCAGCATGGGCTTTTGTTAATGTCCCAGCGTTGTTGCCTAAACGTAACGACGCACAGTGTAATCTTACCATGTGTTTGTGTTGACGTCACGGCATTTGTAACAGCAGACACAGATGGATGCTGGGAGAGTAAAATGTAGATGTGGAAGTCCACTGCAAAATATATGACGACTTGGGATGAGAAGGTGTTGGTTATGTTGCTCTTTTCAAAGCCAAACTCCACTGAGAAAAATGGTGATTTAACATGACAGAGCACAGGAGCTGCTGGTCTACCGCTGCCTCCATCAGTTAGTTTGTTTTCATTATGTTAAGACTTAAGACCTATGTTAAGGCATTTAAAAAGGCTAGTTTGGATTCACCAGAGTCACATAGTCACATGAACTACGTAAGTAGCTGATCACGTCAGTTGATGACCAGCAGCCTCGGTGTTCAGGGAGCGAGCATGACTGTGTTTGTCAGTGGAGTCTGGTTGGTGTGACAAGACCTTAACAGCTTACGGGTAGGACAGGGCTGTCTGAGGGCAGCTTAAAGCCATGAAAATATTCTAAACGTAGCAAACACTTAAACTGACATTGAGTTTTTGGGTTATTCCGATCTGTTTGTCCAAACTGGGGCCGTGCTGACCACCGTCTAATACAGGTAATGCTCTGACTATGGATAAGTACCTGATACAACCCCACCTCAGAAGATCCAAACTCTTTAAAGATAAAAGATGTGACTGAAAATCAATTTTAAAAAGGTTCCCTTTCCTAACCCAGATTTTTATTCATTTTTACCCTGTTCACTGACACAGCAGATGGATTAAAGAAAGACAAGAAGCTGCAGTTAGAGAGAGCTGCGGCCACATAGGTGGCAACAGTGATGACGATGATGACAGTGATGCTGATAGGCGGTGGTGGCTTTAATAACAGCAACCCAACGAAACGGGTGTCTTTGTGACGGGAGTGACAGACAGAGTGTCCCAGAGACAGAGTGTCCCAGAGACAGAGTGTCCCAGAGACAGAGTGTCCCGCAGACAGTGTCCCAGAGACAGAGTGTCCCAGAGACAGAGTGTCCCGCAGACAGTGTCCCAGAGACAGAGTGTCCCAGAGACAGTGTCCCGCAGACAGTGTCCCACAGCTGTTTCTGAACTGCTGCTGCTGTTGTTGTAGTGTCCACTGGTGGACTGCTGCAGAAGTCGACCATGAATGACTTTGTTCGCTGTGTGCTCAGAACTGCATTTCAAACGACTATTTGGGACACGGACTGTAGTTTGATTTGCATCTGCACTCCATTGTACATTCATTGCTTTTTTTATTTGCTGCTTTCATCTTTGACAGGACAGTCGTGCCTCCCGTCTCTATCCTTGTAAACTTTTAAAGCTTGAAGCCGGTTGTGTGTTTGTGCATCTCCCTTTACATCAGGCGTGAGTTAGTTGGAATAAATAGTCCAGAGGTTTGAGTGCTGTGTCAGAGCTTTTGTTTGTACTGGAAGTGGAGAAGATGGATTTTGAAACATGTTGTCAGAAAGTTCACAAGATAATTGGTTGTTTTGCAGGAGTAAGCGGTAATGAATGTTTCTTATGTTTCTACTAAATATAAAATATTCAGTTTTGCAAACAGACTGTATAACATCAGCACAATCTGAGTATTTAGCACTCTCTCTCTCTCTCAGGAGTTGTTGTTTCCTTCGTGACACAGCAGCCAAATAATGGCGCCTTTGCAGTGAGTTTGGTGTTAGATACCGACGCCAAAAGCCACCTTTAGTGACTGTATGACTCATCATCTGAGAACGACCCGGACAGCGACAACAGTTCGCTGTGTTATTATTCAGCTGCAGGCAGCACCTGCTGTGGCTGCACGATACACCGACACGAGACATCAGCTGAGGACGTCCTAGGATTTTAGGACGTAATAATTCTCAGATTTTAGGACTTTTCTATTATTTTAGTGCTTTTCAAGGACTTTAGCTATATATATAATATTGTAATATTGTAATGATTGTTATTGTAAAAACAATAATTTTAGACACTTAGATGTTGGCTGCTGAGTTTCCTCACCCTAATCTGACAAAAGTGATTTATTGTCACGCAGGTTTGCTACCTGTCACTCACATTTCTTTGTATATCATCCAGTGAAACGCCTCCCTGTCACCAGCCTGCAGTCGCCTCCATTTACGTCTCATTATCAAACGATCTGCTGGTCTGCCTCCGTGTTCTCTGCTCCAGGACCCCCCCCCCCACCCTCGAGGGACTCATAGCAAGCCAACATGACCAAGCGACTGCTGGGTGGGGGTGCTAACAGCCAACTGCAGCAGGGAATCAAATCACATGAGACGGAATTTATTTTCCAATCTCAATAAAAGAGGGAACACCTGCTGTAGCCCCCATCTGATATCTGCAGAAGCTGCCCCCCACATGCTGCTCTGTTGATGGTCTCAGTATTTGTCTACACAGAGAGACATCCTTATGAAGCAGCACATTTTGAGGAAACGGCCCTGAGACAGGGCCTGTTCTGAAACTAAAGCTGCTTGAATGACACGAGAGTCTTGAGGAAGCTACTCAAAGTGTTTTAATATTAGTTATGATAATTAGATATTAGTTAGTGATATTGTTTGATAGATACTTTACTGTCTTACAAGAATCCAGTTCTAATTAAGATTCAGCTTGCATTAACAATCAGTTATCCTAACATACGTTCATGTTATAGTATATAAGAGTTAAGTATCCATCTGTTATTCAGATTCAGAAAACTTTATTGACTGTCGGGACAGGAACATGGCTTAAAATGCAGTGCAAAACAAACATACAGCATGTGTTCCTAAAAACAGAATACATACCTCATACAAATAATTTAGGCAGAATAAAAAATGCAAATGCAAAGTGGCAGAGTGTTTATGTATATGTATGGATCATTACCTTTTATCTAAGATGTTTATGGCAGAGGGAATGAACGACTTTTGTGATTTCTTGGCCAAGGGGACTGTACAGCGGCGCCCTGATGGTGGTACCTGAACAGACTTGTGCAGAGGCTCAGTGGGATCTTTTCTAATGCGACTGGCTTTCTTTTCACCTGCCTGGGTTTCAAGTACTGACAGTGGAGTTTGGGTTTTACTAGTAATTTTACTTGGTTGGTTAATGATCCGGGAAAGGTTCGATTTCTTCTTAACAGAAATGAGGCTGAACCAGGATGTGATGTTAAAAGTGAGCGTATATTCAGTTGATTTCACGCATTTGATGTTTATGGAAAACAACAAATGGCATAAAAGAGAGAGCCGTACGCTGCGATTCGCTCTCCGAGTAGCGCCCTGCCTGCCTGTTTTCACCTTTTTATTAGATATTCACATATAGACTTGTGCTGTTTACACACAATAAGTGTAAGCAGAGATAGATGTGAAGTCAGCGGGATGATCTGTATAAAAGCTCTGAGCTTTGTGTGTTTAACCGGCAGCTGTAGCTCAGGATCAGGAGGAGGTGCTGACAGAGGAGGAGTGTAGGAATGTGGTCCTTTGTTGTCGAGCTGATGGATGATTTGCTCCCGCAGACCACAGCTGGAATAATGATGCAGGAGGTGTGTGTGTGTGTGTGTGTGTGTGTGTGTGTGTGTGTGCGTGCATGCGTGCGTGTGTAATGGAAAGTGGGGGGTTGTGTTTGGAGATTGTGTGGTTGTAATAATAAGTAAGAGGGGGTAATGTGTGTATTTGTAAAAGGTGTGTTTAAAGAAAAGCTTTGAAATTGGACATTAAGGTTGTGATTTTGTCTCCAACAGTTTCTAGACCAGCATATTCATGATCACCAGCACCTTATTGAAGTGTTTTTTATCCAGGTCTGCAGTAAATTGTTTATCATCCCATCATTGTTTCGTATCTTTGAATCGGTCATATGATTATTTAAATGAGGCATGCAGATTTCTGGTGTACAGTAAAGGTGCAGAAAGCATCTGACAGGGTCCTATGGATGCTTGTATTCAAACGTGCACATGTACTGTAAACAAGCATCACTGGACCTGCGTGAACGAGTAAATGTGTGAATGCATACAGTAAATAACTTCCGTCCCACTGACTAAATGTGTTTTGTGTGCGTGCTTGTGTACGCAGAGGCGAGGTTTCCAGGGTAACAACAAATGAACACAGCAAGCACAGCTTAGCGAGGTGTCTTCAGATCCTCTCTCTGTCCTCTTTTACGAAGATGACAGGAGGCCAGGGGCCATGTTTCTAGGATTTTAGGACATTTAAGACATTTTTAGGATTTTAGGACATTTCTGGGATTTTTAGGACATATCTGTGATTTTAGGACATTAGGGTCTTAGCTAGCACCCTTGTGTGTGTGTGGGTGGGGGCACTGGCACTTTTTTTGATAAATAGGCTCTGTTTTGATGCTGTTTTAATGCACTCTGACACCTCATGTATACTAAAAGCATAAAATAAACCAGTTCCCAGTGTGCATCATTTTACTTTTATTGTGAATTAGAAAATGGTTGGTGGGGCCTGCGGGCTGTAAGTCGTCCTATATATATATCAAACATCAGTCTCTTTCACTTTCCTCTCTCCATCAGTGAAGGATGTAGTTTGGGGGGTTTCCATTGTAGACTGGAGGACGGTGCGAGCATCCAGAGAGGGGGATGGACAGAGAGATGGAGCTCGGTATATGGCCTGGAGGAGAGCAGACCCATGGGACAGACGTCCAATGTGCTGTAAACCATAACGGGCCATAACAGGCAGATTTCTCATTTCCGCAGTGCTCAGGCCATATCTCATCTACCTCCGTGACAGTCCCGCTGACACCACACGAGGCAGGACCACTCACTTAGCTCTGGAAGAGGGGGCGTCCACCGAGGGAGGGGGCGATTATGGAATTTATGAATTTCAGATTATGGGAGTGGCATATTAAGCAGGGACATCACCCAAAAAATCTGCAAAGATGTGAGTTGATTCCTCCCAGACTTGACAATTATTAGTTTATAAGGTGATTTTTACATTTTTGATTGGTGTGGATTTTTGGGTTTTTTGGTGAACCGTTATTTCACCACCACAAGAAAATAAGCCACCGGCGCTTATTGATGTTCTTTTGCTCTTTTCTGATTTATTATTGTTCATAAAATATAGATCAGCAGCTGTGTGCACATGAAAAAGGCTGGTAGCTATTAATGGCCCTGAGGTAATGCTGTATTAATGAAGAGTGGGCAGGGCAGAAGCCAGCAGCAGCCTGGATGCTCGCCTCTTGATTCGTTACGCACCTCTGGGTCGACCTGTCCTGCTGTCAACGAGTGCATCATGAAAGAAGATGATCCGATCACAAAAGGTGATCCGATCCATCTTTGTCTTTTAAAATTAGATTATGCTTCAAATGTCCATGTTTTTATTTTCGTATCTCATTCAGTGACTACATGAAGGTAAAATGTTTATGATTTAGCTTTAACTAGCGTGAGCAGGTGCTATGTCAAACCTCTTTGCTTTAAACAAACGCATTAATATATGGCTGAAGAAATGTATTATTTAACCCTTTGAAACTGGGAAAGACATCATTTTCTGCATTCAGATGCCTTTTATATGCATTTAAATATTTGAAACCAGAACAAAATGGATTTTTATTATTATTATTAATATATATTTGTGACAGTGGTTTGCAGAAACGTGCAATGCAAATATTTTGTTTTGGCAACTGGGTTGTTGCCCAGCAGTCTCTAGGGCACCATACTCATGATTATCCCATTTTTTGAAAGTCAGCATCAACTTATTGAGGTATTTTTGATCCAGATCTGCTCATACATGTGTGTAACTTTTAGCCTGAATAACACTTTAATGTGTAAGTGATATTTAAAAAAAATAAATGTTGAAATGCGGTGGTTTTTTTGTACCAGGCACTAAATGTGTTTATTCATGCTGTGAAGTTGGGTATTTTCACGCCAGCCTTTAGTGAACATCAGAGGAACTGCAGGTTTTGACACTCTGGCCCTGGCTTCATTTTTCAGGAAGTTGCCACTAGACTAACTAGAATTTCCATTCAGAAAATTGTGACTAAAACACTTTCCTACAGTAGATTTTCCTCCTCATCCTTTGTCATTATTTCTATAAGGAGTGGTCTCCTCTCTGCCGCTGTCAGTCCTGCGCTGCCTCCTCCTCCTCCTCCTCCTCCTCCTTCAGAGGAGTCATACGTCAGAACTAGCACAGTTTTAAATAGCAGAGCGTGCGCCCTCAGCGCTTCCACGACAGATTGGCGTGTATTGTTTTTATAGCTAATTCCGCCTCCTCTGCGTCTCAACGCAGATGCTTTTTCCTGCATGACTCCAAACTTTGATTCACCTTAAACACCGAATTCATTCACATTCAGAACAGATGCACTGTGGTCCGTCCGGTCTGACCTCCCTCCCTCTGCTGCCAGCTCGGCCCTCTGAGGGAACATGTGCCCCAGGAGCATCACATCAGTAGCTGTGTATCATTAACCCACATGCAGGGTGTGCTGAGCTGCAGGCAGGCGACCAAGACGCCTCACACACACACACACACACGGACGCGCACGGACGGACATGTGCAGCCTGATTTTCCCCACCCCTCTAGCAATTTAGGGTTCTACAAATGTTCTGAGAACGGTACTATGCAACCACTGAACGTTTTAGTTATGTTTTCAGGCAAGTTTGTTTGGTTTGTTTGTTTGTTTGTTTGTTTGTTTGTTGTTTTTTTTGTCCCAGAACGTTCTTCTTGAAGTTCTGGCAATATTCCCAATAAACATCAAAATGTTAAACATTTTTTATTGATTATTTTCAAATAATGTTCCTGTGAGCTTAAATGCTGACTAATACGTAAAGTTTGAACTGCATCATTCAGAGGATGTTTTGGTGATGTTGAGAGATGACAGATCAGAGAATGTCCTTTTTTAAAATGTTCCCAAAATGTTACATTACAACTCAGGAAGAACATTTTTTAAAACAACATTCAGAAAATGTTAAGGACTGAGATTACAAACCTTTTTTTAAAGATGAAAATACAACACCCTTAAAACGTTCTTTAACGTGAGATTAAAATGTTTTCTTCAAACATTATTTCAACTTGTAGGTAACATAGCCAATGTTGTGGGAACGTTCCCTGCTAGCTGGGTAGTCTGCAGCATCTCTCCGTCTTTCCTCTAATTTTTGGGTCAGGTTCATGTCCTCTACGTCCATTCACAGAGAGGAGGGGAGGAAAGAGGGAACAGTGGGAGAGAGGAGGGAGGGATGGAGATAAGGGGAGAGATGGACAGAGGGAGAAAGAAAGGGAGGGATGGAGAGAGGAAGAAAGAAGGGGAGGGATGGAGAGGGAAAACACGCTTTGAATACAAATAAGCTGACACACATAATGTATGCCCTCCTCCCCCTCTCCCTCAATCTCTCTCTCTCTCTCTCACACACACACACACACACAGACACACACACACTCCCTCTCACACATGTTCTTGCACTCTCCCCCTCTCCTCCGTGTCTCCTTGTTGGACCAAACGCTGCTCAGGAGGTAATTTCAGCCACTTAATTTATTAGTCATCGCTGGTTGTTGGAACAAGCTTATTAAAAGGAGTGTGAGTGTGTGTGTGTGTGTGTGTGTGTGTGTGTGTGTGTGTGCGCGCGCGCGCGCGCGCGCGTGTGTAAGATTTTGGAGACACCACCGCTGCTGCTGCTGCCGTCTCTCGCGCTTTACTTTGGACCAGGAGGGGAGAACGAAGGAAGAGGAGGAAGAGACAGACAGCCGGGTGGAAGGAGATTTTTTCACACCACTTTACCATCATCTGATCTGACATGGCCACCGCATAGGAATCTGGTGCCACGGCAACCGTCGAGGTATCGGGGGGTAGAGGAGGGAGGGGAGGATGAATGGATGGACGCATGCTTTCCTTCTCCTTCGTGCCGGGGTGATTTGAACCGCCTGGTGTGTCGTAACAGAGCAGTTGTGTTGTGGAAGTTGTGCATTTTCTGCTTTAAGTGGATGTGTCTTCCCCGGGTGTGTGAGTGTGTGCCTGTGGGTGTGTGTTGTGGCGGCGGCGGAGTGGTGGGGGGGGGTCTCACTGTGTGTTTTGCAGTGGTATTCCCCAAACAGAAGCCCTAATTATCCAGCGCCGGGTAAATCCTATTATGGATTTACTCTCCTTCTTGACTTTGTCCTATTAATAGCAGGCAGGGGATGCCATATCGTAAGAGGAGTGTTTGTGTTGGGATATTGTCATTACACCAGAGCTTCCTGTGCTGCATGTGAAACAGATGTGCGAGTATGATGAAGCACGGAGTTGAAGGAAATCGGTGTGACAGTGTCAGAGCAGAACACTGAGCGCACACACGAGAGCTGAGGGATGTGAGGTTTTGCTCAGATCCACAGTGACAGCACTGAGCTGCAGGTAAATGGTAAAAAACAACATTTCCATCACTGCCCTGCGCTCAAAAATGCTTGGCAGTCCTGAATATGTAGGTTATCAGTGTGGATGCAGCACACAGATAGAGAGTGACAGTTGGTATTTTAACGCTGCATTGCTGCTGCAGCTTCTCTCATGCTGCTGCTGCTGCTGCTGCTGCACCGATTTATGCATAAAAGGAAACGTGGGGAGCATTGTTTGGCAAGGCAGAAATAACTGTAAAATCAAGCATCACCCAGATTGGTGTGTCCAATTAGTCTTTCTGTGTGAGTGTGTGTGTGTGTGCGTGCGTGCGTGTGCTTGCACAGTGTACTTCTTGTCCTGGGGCAGAATGGTGGACTGCAGAGGCAGGAGAGAGGACATATGGCTGCCTGGGTCTCTACCCTTTGACTGGAGTCCTCAGGAGGCAGCAGGGGATTTAAATGTCCTGCTCTCCACCAGGTGTGTGTGTGTGTGTGTGTGTGTGTGTGTGTGTGTGTGTGTGTGATGGTGCCAGTTCAACTTTCCTCTCTGCAGTTGGTTTTGCTTCTCTCATCTCCACCATTTTGATTTCGGTGGCTTCGTGTTTTGACTCTGATTGCTGTGTTGTGGCTGTTTCTGTGTGTAATTGGCTCTGGTTTTTCTGTCTTTGTTCACCACCTCAAACACACGTCTGTTTTATCGAGCCGTCTGCGCTGACAGGCTGGTATGATTTCGTCCGATTGATAGATGGACGATCAGATTAGGCCTCTTTTCGCTCGGCCTCCCTAATCAGATCAAATCCAGCTGGACTGACCGTCTGCTTCTTCTACATAGTGACTCACACATGCGCACAGATCAGTGACACTAACATGTTACTTGTCGTTGTTATAGTAATGCATTTACTTTTCAGTAGATGGTATCATTTTGTCTTTCTATGTTCAGGACAGATTGGACTCGAAGGTGTGAGTTGGGCATTTAACCTGTTCCTTAACAGAAGAAATGTGACCTTGGAACTGTCCCCTTTAGCTTCAGCTGTGATGACAGGACATCTGCAGAGCTGAAGGGGGCGGGGACGGTTTAGGCAACGCCTCCCGAAATGCTCCACCTGCCCCACTAACGCCAAATGTACGAATCTTTATTCCCGAAACATTCTCACTTTGAGTGGTTGTTGTCACTAAAGCAACACTGTGACAAACTTTCCAGTAAAAAGACAGTAAACTACCGGCAGCTGCAGCGGCCAGCATCCGACCGTTATTTTAGTGTCAATACCATAATTTACTTCAAAATCATATTGTCATTATTGCAGTATTTGACAGTAGAATTTGAGGTTTACAGTGTAATATTGGCTCAGAAAAGTATCGAGACTTACAGTTTTGCTGTATTTTTACAAAACATACATAACTGTTGGAATTTCGCCATATTTCCCAGCAGGTAGTTACAGTGTCGATTTCTGCTGAATGTCATGTAGTTGCCAGAACCCAAAGTGTCATTTTAGTCAAAACTTGTTAGAATTTGCCTCCAAAAAGCATCAAGATTTACAATGTTTTTAAAAATAACAAACTACATCACTGTTAGAATTTGGCCGTAGTTTTACAGGAAGTTGTTACAGTGAAGGATACATGTTCCTAGGATTTTAGGACATGTCTCAGTTTTTAAGGACATTTTTAGGATTTTCGGACATTAGGGTCTTAGCTAGGACCTCAGTCAGGGGTATGGGGGATCCTCCACTGGCACATTTTGGATAAATAAGCTCTATTTTGATGCTGTTTTATGCACTCTGGCACCTTATGGATACTAAAAGTACAAAAACAGTTCCCAGCGTGAAACACTATACTGTGAATAAAAAAATGATGGGGCATATCAGTGTTCACCTCTGCTGTGTTGGTAAATTTAGCATGGGGCTCTGCGGGGACTGACTCACTCTGTGAGTCAGCCTCAAGTGGCACTTTTGTTCATTTTTCTAACTTCTGAGGAAACTGTTTGTCTTAAGATGCTAAATGCTTCACTATTTTCAACCGCTAATCTCTAACTTTTTCGGTCTCATTGTTGATGATGTTGACAACAGAGGGGAAGAAACTGTTTTTGAGTCGTGAGGTTTCGGTCCTGATGGACCGCAGCCTCTTGCCAGAGGGAGGATCTCAAACAATCCCTGTCCGGGGTGAGAGGACCGGCCACAGTTCTGCCTGCACGCCTCAGGGCCCTGGAGGTGTGCAGGTGGTGGAGAGATGGCAGGTGGCAGCCAGTCGCCCTCTCTGCTACGCCGATGATACGCTGCAGCCTGTTCTGTCCTCGCCGTGGCTGCAGAGTACCACACTGTGACGGAGGAGCTGAGGATGGACTCAGTGATGGCGGTGTAGAAGCGCACCGTCATTGCCTTTGGCAGGTTGAATTTCTTCAGCTGCCGCAGGAAGTACATCCTCTGCAGGGCTTTCTTGATGAGGGAACTGATGTTCAGCTCCCACAGGAGGTCCTTGGTGATGATGGTCCCCAGGAGGAGGAAAGACTGTGACCAAGACGGTGGAAACTGGGGAGTCACAGAGGGTGATGGGGGCGGGGGCGGCCTTCTGAAACCCTCTACCATCCCCACTGTCTTCAGAGCATTGAGCTCTAAGTTCTTCTCACCAGGTCACAAGGTGGTTCACCTCCCAACTGTAGGCGACTCATCCGCACCAGAGATGAGTCCAGTGAGGGTGGTGTTGTCCACCAACTTGAGGAGGTTGAGGTGCAGCTGTTCGTATACAGGAAGAAGCGGAGGAGAAAGAGCGCAGCCTTGAGGGGAGCCGGTGGTGATGGATCTGCTGTCGGAGACATGCTTCCCCAGCTTCACCTGCTGCTTCCTGTCAGACAGGAAGTCTGTGATCCACCTGCAGGTGGAGTCAGGCACGTTCAGCTTGGAGAGCTTGTCCTGTAGCAGAGCTGGGATTTTTGTGTCAAAAGCAGAGCTGAAATCCACAAACAGGATCCTGGCGTAGCTTCCAGCTGAGTCCAGATGCTCGAGGATGAAGTGGAGGGCCAGATTGACAGCGTCCTTAAATTCTAGAAATGTACTAAAATCCAAGAATCGTCCTAAAATCCAAGACATGTCCTAAACTCCTAGAAATGTTCTGAAGTCCTAAAACACATCCTGAAATCCTAGAATGATCTCAAAATCCTAGTAAAGTCCTACAATCCGAGAAACGTCCTTAAATTCTAGAAATAAAATCCTAAAATCCAAGAAACATCCTAAAATCCTAGAGACATGCTAAAATCTTGGAAAGTCCTAAAATCCAAGAAACAAGTCTGGGGCCGCTGTGGCCCCTGGTCCTCTGTTATTTTGCAAGCAAAGTTTGAGCATTTCTAATCTTGAAGTTTATTACGTAAGGAAATAGCAGTTGATTACATTTTTTAGTGGCTTGCTCCACCCGGATTTAAAAGCTTCTGACCTCCTACGAGGACAGAAACATTAAGAAGATCAGTGTGTTTCCATGTTCTGCATACAAAGCAGTCTCCACATTTTCTCATACTAATTAAGCTTTAAACTTGTCACCCAAATCAGCACTCAGCAAGCGCTTCTGAGGAATATTCACCAGCAGCAAATGTGCGTGGGACAGCTCAGGAGTCTGCACGCCCCCCTGGAGAAAACTTCATAATTCCCGTTCTTTAGGCGGAATCACTTCTCTGTGATTAATCATCTCCGGTCGCCCGAGTGTTTTCTCCCGGAGCGTAGCTTGATCTTCAGGAGATCTGCCTCTACCAGCCCACATGAGTCCACAGCTCGTGCGCGTGCTTTCTCTGCCGGTGGCCCAAACGGTGGGTGAGCGCCTCCCTGTGCCGCCTCCCTCTGAGGAGCTGAAACACGGAGTAACACTTCCCATCAGCCTCTAGTGGAGAAGAAACAGGAACCATTCCTCGCTCTGACGCTTTCCTTCTCTCACTGTTGGTCTCTGTTACCTGAGGCTCCTGCCTGTTCACCCTGACAGCTACTGTTTTTTTACAAGTCACACACACACACACACACACACACACACACACACACACATAACCAAGCCTCTCTAACAACAGTCGTGGTTGGCACATAGCGTTGTTGTGAGGGCTGCTAAGAGCTTGGCCTCATGCCTTATTCATCCCTCAGGCTTTTTCTTTCCTCCAGCAGAGAGGGATCAGGAGGAAAGCTTTCTGACACAGAGCACAGCAGTCTGCAGCAGAATAGAGGTCAACCCGACAACTTCAATCCAAAAATCATTGTTTTTCTACCTCTCCTGTCGTCTCTGTAAGAAAATGATGTGAAAAAAATAAATAAAAAAATAAAGGTAAAAAACAACAACAAGAGAATGGCCTTAAAAAGTGCTAAAACTAATCGAGATCTATTTTTTCCATGACATGATTTAAAATTTATAATCACAGGAATTATGGTTTTTCTGGATATTTTTGATAATACTACCCCATTTCTTTTTCACCTTAATACCTAGTAATTTCACATGATGGGGGAATGCTGAGATTAAATCGTAGAAAAGGGGCCGCGGGCCATAATATACAAATGTAGATGGATTTCACATTCAACCATGTTTCAGCATGTGCCTGGGATTATTCCTGGATTTTCTATTCAGACTTAATAATGAAAAGCCAAGCACAGAGATATAGATGATGACACAGTTTTCAGAATTTATTTGAATGATTTTATTTTTACTCCGAGGGCAGCTTTGATGCAGAAAAATCCAAAAACAGTGAAACTGTTTCAGATATGTTCAATGAACAGTAAACTCTAGAGTGCAGCTCACAGCACCAAGAAATGAGTTCACTTTGTGTGCATTTATTTAATATTTATGGGTGCAGGGTATGCATAAGATAAACAATTGTATCAGAGAAACAATGTACTAAATAAAAATAAAATAACATTTTTAAAAAACAGCTAACAGCAATGTGACTGTGCCGAAACAAAGATGAGACATGAGGGAAATCCCCAGATCTGCCCAAAGCTCATCTGTCCTCATTGGATTCCACTTCATCTTACACTGTGGAGTAACCTGTCTCACCTCACTGTCTTTTAGGATAAGGAGACAGAGAGCTGGACAGAGGGACGCTCAGAGACACACAGAGCGGGATGGCAGTGGAGGAGAAGCCCGGTGTGAAGAGCAGCAGCTCCATCGTCCCCTGCTTCCTGTTTGTGGAGGTAAGAACATGAAGTGATTGTATGTTACATTTTCAGTCTCACATGAACAGTCATATCATATCATGCTTCTAAAGTCACGCAGTATATGAGCAAACAGTTGGAGGGATGCTGGAAGACACCGAGGTGAAACTGTTTAAGACAAACAAACAACAGCCACCGATCTTTTTAGCAAGTTATCGCTGCTTCTCGAGCTGCTTTTCAAAAAGCTTTTAAAAATGCTTTTCAAGCCTCCAAACCTTATTTTTTCTTTTTTGTGGGGCCTGTTGCTCTTTTTCCAAAAGAAAAAAGTGCCATGAAAATGGTTATTTTTTAGAGTCTTCACTGCATTAACAGCTGCATTGCCACCAAACATGGTTATTTTTTGGGACCTGTCTCTGTTATTCCAAATGGAGATCATGCCTTGAAAAGTGGTCGTTTTTTTAAACCAAGATTTCAATGCATTTTCTGCTGGTAGAGTGACTTGAAAAGTGGTTGTTTCTGTTTTTTATGAAGATATTGCAGCGTTTCCTGCTGGAATAATGCAACAAAAAGTGATTGTTTTTTTAGTGAGTCATGGCTGTGTTACCAGCTGCTTTCTAGCCACCAAACAAGTTTGTTTTGTTTTTTTTGGAGACCTTTCACTGTTCTTCCAAAGGGGAAAATGCCACAAAAAGTGGTTGTTTTTGCAGAGATATGGCAGTGTTTCCTGCTGGAATAGTACCACAAGAAGTGGTTGTTGTGTAGTGAGTCTTGGTTGCATCTCCAACAACTATTTCGCCACCAAACATGGGTGTTTTTAAGGGACCTGTCTGTTTTTCCAGCTATTTTTTACAAAGTTATTTTTTTTTTATCGCAGCGTGTTCTGCCGCGATAGTGCCAAGAAAAGTGTTTTTGGGTTTTTAGTGAGTTGTCGCTGCGTTACCAGCTGCCTTTTAGCCATGTTTTTTAGGGACCTGTTGCTGTTTTTCCAAAGAGGAATCACTGCATTTCCTGCTGGCATAGTTGCACAAAAATGTTTTTTAGGTTTTTTTTAGTATGTCATTGCATCATTTCTTGCAGTTTTTTAGCCACCAAACATGGGTGTTTTTGAGGGACCTATTGTAGTTTTTCAGACGGGGATGGTGTAATGAAAGCTGCATTTTTTTCCTGAGATATCGCGGTGTGCCACAAAAAGCAGATGTTTTTTTTTTCCTTTCCCTTCTGGCTTGTGCCTTTAAAACCATGTATTTTAAGCTAAAACATGATCTTTTCCAAACTATAACCCTGTGTTTTTGTGCCTAAAATTAACCTCATGTTAACCACAGAGTTGTTAAAAGGAAAACAAACAGTATCAATGTATCAGTATACACATGACTTATCTGTGATTTGCAGAAATTTTTGCTGATTGGTAAAAAAACATGAGCCAGTTGTTTTTTTCTTGGATACTGTTTTTGTTATCAAAACATGAGAATTTGGGTCGTTTTTCAAATGTAAAATTGATGAGACTTTGTGAGACTTTATCCTGCCGCTGTAACATAACAGTGAGTGAGAAGCCAAGAGGAGTTTGTTGATTATATCTTTGTTGGTTGTTTCTTGTTTCTCTGGCTTTGACTTGTAAATTAACTCTGCGCCTACCTGTCCTCTCAGCACGGACGAACCTCTGCAGCTCTGAGATTTGACTCTCATTCTAACCCCCCGACACCATGTACTTTCCTCTGCTCACATTTTTATAGTCTCTGGCACAGCGGTAAATATTTCAGGCTGAACAGTAGAGTTTGGGACAGCTCAGCAAACACACTGACATTCCCACTCGCCATCACACATCCTGCCCTGCTCCGGCACCAGGGGCCGCTGAGGCTCTGCAAAGCGGCTGCAGTTGTTTTGTGGCACATTTGAGCAGTTTGTTGCATATTTGTGACATGCATGATTCATTGAGGTGGTTGCGGACGTCACGGCACAGACAGAGGGAATTTTATGCAGCTGCACTGTGGAGCAGCGTTGTGTACAGATCATGCCAAAGGTCATTGTCTGTTGCAGAAACACACTGATGCACGACAGACACACACACACACACACACACACACACACACACACACACACACACAGCACTTCATCCCTTGTGGAAATAATGCTTGACATTGTTTGTGAGTGCAGTCAGACAGATGACTCAGAGGGCAGTGGAAGTCCCAGGGCCGTCACCAAATTGTAACTGAGGTGGAGAAAAGCATGAACGGGTGAAGTAATCAGACTGTCTGTAATCCAATTACACAAACCAAGCAGTCCAGAAGCTCACTGGCTTCAAGTAAGTCAAGCGTCAGCATTTCAGCCAGAGCAGCTTGTGCATCCAGAGCGCTGCTCTGTGACAGATGCAGAGCGGAGGAGCTGTTTGCATCACTGCGTGCAGGTGCATCATGATGTGATGCAGATGTTACATCACGCTGGATTTACATGTTCGGATTCACTTTCATTCTAAACATGTTTGTGCAAACCAAACTGTATTTTACTGTACGTATTTTGTGCTGTATCTGGGGTCATTTTGCATAGTCTGCATTCATGAATCCAAGTTTTAAAAACCGACTCTATAATGTCATTATAACCTAAAACTGTAGCACTATCGTGTTTTCACCTAACCCTTTGAGACCTGGATCAAGGTCAGACCTCCGGATGCCTTTGCAAATCTTCCTAACTTGTAAAGAAAGGCAAGAAATGAGTAGCTTTGGAAAAATATTTTTAAAAAGATAGGAAAAATGTCCAAAAAAGCTACATCTATATTATATTATAAAAAAATACAATTTTAAAATGGTTCACTGGGACTGTCCTGTCTCTCTGTGTGTCTCTTGCCCCAGAGGACGCAGCATCATACGACCGTTACACCGCCCCGCCCCGCTCTGTCCACGTGAGCCTGTCTGTGAGACACTGCTCCCTGTGGTTAGAAGACACTGTAAAAGCTCTCCATTAGGCCACTCGGCCATATGCCTCCCACACATCAGCTCTCAGCCCTGCAGCTCTCATCTGTCTGTGTGTGTGTGTGTGTGTGTGTGTGTGTGTGTGTGAGATGGAGAGTATTTCTATGCTTGTGTACTGGGACGGAGGACCTGGACAGTCAGGGCCATGGACAACAGCATGAATGTGAACAAAAAAAAGGTAGAACAGCAAATATTAAAGTCCTAAAGATGCATATATTGACTGAAATAAGTGATAACAAATGACGGTTTCAGTCAGGGATACTCTTGTGGTGTCTTATAGGATTTTAGGACTTTCTCTGATTTTAGGACATTCCTAGGATTTAGCTTGTTTCTATGATTTAAGGACATTTCTAGGATTTTGGGACATTTCTAGGATTTAAGGACATTTTGTTGGATTTTAGGACATTTCTCAGATTTTGGGATGGGTTTTTTAGGATTTTAGGACATTTCTCTAATTTTAGTTTGTTCTAGGATTTTGAGGGACATTTTAGGATTTAAGCTTGTTTCTGGGTTTTAAGTATTTTTTTTTAGATTTTGGGACATTTCTAGGATTTTGGGAAGTTTCTAGAACTTTCGGACATTATTCAGATTTTAGGACATTTCTGGGATTTGGGGACATTTCTGGGATTTCAGCTCATTTTTAGAATTTTAGGACATTAGGACGTTTTGGGGATTTTAGGGGAATCTCTATTAACTTAGGATATTTCTAGCATTTTTTTGGACATTTCTAGGGATTTTGTTTGATTTTAGGATGTTTCTGGGATTTTTGGACATTTCTAGGACTGTAGGTTTTTAGGATTTGGGGAAGTTCCTAGAATCTTAGGACTTTTCTTGAATTTTTGGACATTTCTTGGACTTTTAGGTTTTCATTGGCTTTTTTAAACATTTATCTGCACTCACACTTGGATATTTGTTAATAGAGTGTAGCTGAAATTACTGGCAAAAATAGGGCATTTATTGAAATTTAGGCTGTTTTTTGATTTTAGTAAAATTCTCAGATTTAGGATGTTTTAAGGATTTTAGGACATTGGGTCTTCGCTGGGGGATCCTCCTAAAAATTGTTGGGTGGTTTAATCTGGCCCTAAACAAGGTACCAGATTTTAGCTATAAGTTGAGTATCAGTGATATAAGTCCTCCAAGATTCAGAGGAGAACGTGTGATATAATGAGGTATCCACAAAGTTCATAATGGTATTGTAAATTAAACACTAATTACAACATTGGAGGTGCACCAAGTTTGAAAGAGCTGGAGGAGCTGGCTGTTTGCTGTCAAAAAGAGTTACTACACAGAAAACAGTGGCAGGCTCAGCACAGACAGCTTTAAAGACAACGGGTCCTTGATTTCAGACAGAGGTAGACCAAAGCCCCCCCCACAGGTTGAGCCGAGTGTTTGTAGTACAGGTAGACCAAAGCCCCCCCCCCCCCCCCCCACAGGTCGAGCCGAGTGTTTGTAGTACTACAGTCGGCCTGGAGGACAAAACGTGCTTCAGTCAGACTCCACCCACGCGCAAAGCTGCAGTTAGCTCTTATAATAAAAATAACTTTTTTTCATATTTGCTGAGACTGTCACTGCATTCACACAATACTACATCAGACATCCTCCTCCCACTCATGGAGGTTTTGACGACATTTTCTACAATCTACCGAAAGAAAAATGAACAATCAGAGCCCAGGAGTCTCTGACGCAGCCGTCGATCACGCCGGTCGCTAAGGTCAAACTATCAAACATGAACCCACATTCTGACCTTAAAGCTCCAGTGTAGTATTATGATCACACGACTAACACCAACAAAAAAAGACTGTGTCCTCAACAAACATTCATGCTGTGGGGCAATTAGCTCTCAAAGCTCAGACGTTTTCTGGAAGCCTGATCCCCGTTTCCGTGGAGATACACGGAGTCTGACTAACTGCTGAAAAACAATCAGTCACGTCGGTAGAATCCCGTATGTAATGAAACTGAGTTTACTAGTCCAGCAAGTCGGTCAGACCTTAGTGACGACCCGCAGGCACGATTTCTAGTCCCTGTCGGACCTTAGTGACGACCCGCAGGCACGTTTTCTAGTCCCTGTCGGACCTTAGTGACGACCCGCAGGCACGATTTCTAGTCCCTGTCGAGTCGGTTTGCCGACTTGTGCCGATACTTTTGAAATCATGGGGTTTCTCAAACTAAATAAATACAGCAGATATAAAAACAGAAATGCTCACTCTTGTTATGACTAAGATATCTGCTGGAGGAAAAAAATCGTTTTCCACGTACAGATTTAGCTATTACACCTGCAAACTTGACCTGTATAATGTGTATTTGTATGTATTTTAATGTTGTTAACATGTCTTAAATCAGTCTTTCAGAGTCTTAGAAATGCTACTACATTGGGAGTAGTATGTTATGAAATCTTTTTTTATGTTGCATTTTGAAATTTCAAAATTATTGGTAACATTTTTATTAATATTGTCTCTAATTGTGTGTTTATGTTTTTAAATATATAAAATTTATCAAAAATTCCTCTTGCACTGACATCACAAGAAAGATGGTATTTTACGTTCCAATGAATATTTAGGCAAAATTGTCCCCAGCCCTGAGTAACTGATGACAGTTCATGTTTTCTTTTTTAAAATTTTTTTGGTCATTGTATTATTGGTCTTAAATTTAATTCTGAGTAGCATTAAAACATCTAACATGCCTTGACCTGTAGAAACCCTGCAAAAGTGTTTGCTGACTGCTTATTATTTAGTGATTAGTGCTGTTTGTCTGAAAATATTAAAAAGAAGATTTACTGTGGACGGGCCAAAACACCTGAAATATTATTCTGCATTTAGATATAATCTGGCAGCCGGCCTCGTGTTGAGCTGGAAATTAGGCCAGTGAGTCAGAGTTTGAGCTGCGTTTGGAGGAGCTGATCTCATTACTGATGCTGAGAGCAACATCGCCGACTTTTTTCTCTTTGCTCCGTGAGAGTCTGATTTCCGTTCAGGCATCAGACTTTCTGCAGAATACTGTGTTTTTATGTAAATCTGGAATGTGATATTAGGAGACGCCTTCATATTAGAAAGATATGGCCCCTCAGCAACGCAGCATTACGTCCATTAATTGTCTCGCCTGAAGTTTCCTTCTTTGAAGTCACCTCGTGTTCAGTTAAGAATGAATGAATGAATGAATGAATGAATGAATGAATGAATGACTGAATGAATGAATGAATGAATGAATGAATGAATGACTGAATGAATGAATGAATGACTGAATGAATGTATGACTGAATTAATGAATGAATGAATGAATGAATGACTGCATGAATGAATGACTGAATGAATGAATGACTGAATGAATGACTGAATGAATGACTGAATGAATGAATGAATGAATGAATGAATGAATGTATGACTGAATGAATGAATGAATGAATGAATGAATGAATGAATGAATGAATGAATGTATGAATGACTGAATGTATGACTGAATGAATGAATGAATGAATGAATGACTGAATGAATGTATGACTGAATGAATGAATGAATGAATGAATGACTGCATGAATGAATGAATGACTGAATGAATGACCGAATGGATGGATGAATGAATGAATGGATGACTGAATGAATGAATGACTGAATGACTGAATGAATGAATGAATGAATGAATGAATGAATGTATGAATGAATGAATGAATGAATGAATGAATGACTGAATGAATGAATGAATGAATGAATGAATGAATGAATGACTGCATGAATGAATGAATGACTGAATGAATGAATGAATGAATGAATGAATGAATGAATGAATGAATGTATGACTGAATGAATGAATGAATGAATGACTGAATGAATGAATGAATGAATGAATGAATGAATGAATGAATGAATGAATGAATGAATGAATGAATGAATGAATGCTTTAAAGAGCTTGAGTACTGTGATGAGGATGGCAGGATGGTTTTTCATTTGCAGACAAATGAGAGAGTTTATGAAGCTGTGATGTTGGGATAAAATTCACAAACTGAAGGGGTGAAAATGAGCCATTTTGGCATCTGTGCTGAGAACAAAGCGCGAAGTTCAGACAGCAACTTTACTGCAGAAATGACTCATTTTGTTACTCACTGACAAGCTACTTCTCTGTGTTGTAATGCAGCTGATCCCTTTGATTAAAACCAGGGCATTTTGGCTTGATTTCTTGCAAAAACATGGCAAGAAGGCAAAGAGCAACTACAGAAGAAATGACCCAAAAATGAGCAAAAACATTAGTAAAAAGTGCAAGAAAATTACCTACAAATCTAGTCTTTAAAAAAATTAACAAGAAATAGAGAGTGGGAAAAAAAGCAAACTTGACTTTGAACAAGTGCTTAAAAAATGTAAAATTCTGTAAAATAAATCCATATATGTAATTATGATAATTATAAAAATATTTCTCCATAACTTATTTCTTTCTTTTTTTAAAACAGTTTTCTAAATCTAATAATTTCTTGCAAGTTGTGGAACATTTCTTATCAGTTTGATTTCCACCTTCTTCCATGTTTTTGAAAGAAATTGCAGCAATTTGCTGAAGGATCAAAGGTTTAAATCCACGTGAAATGCATCTGAAAGCAGCACATGAAAAGTGATTTTTCTCCAGGGTTCAAAGGGTTAACCCTCTGAACTGGCTTGCCTTCCTGTGAAAACATGGGGAGAAAGTCAGCTTGTCAAGTGTCCTGCAAATGGCAAGAAATTAGTTCATCTACATTTTTTTAAAGCAAGAGAAGAAATCTTTAAAAATATATATTTTTAAATGTTTAACTATCATAGTTATACATTTTTTTTTTATTATCAGTTATTATTATTTTAAAGCACATTTTCTTAGGTCATTTTCTTTCTTTCCTTTTTTTACTGTTTTCTTTTGTTTTTTATTAATTTATTTTTGTTTATTTGCTATTTTTTGGTACATTTCTTTTGGTAATTTTTAGTGTTTTTAGCTTATTTCTGGCTCATTTCCTCCAGGGTTGCTCATTGCCTTCGTCCCACGTTTAAGTCAGAAATCAAGTCAGTTTGTTCAGGTTTTAAAGGGTTAAGTATTGTGTCAGTGTTACTGAGCCTCCGTCCTATTTCACACCAACACCCTGTTTCACACGCGGAAACACCACGGACAGGTTGCCAGTCTGCTGCCCACAAACGTGTCCACGATGACCCCCCAGCTGTCAGTTCAGAGAGTCCGGATCACATAAAGTCACCTACATCTTCTTCCTTCAAATCAAGATTACATCGATCATTTTAGTCTTTGGTGCAGCACGACAGGAGGGGTTCAGGCTTGAGTCCTCGGCCTCTCTGCATGTCATGTGGTTCAGGACTTTATGCGGCCTGGTTTCTGGACTCTGTAAGATGCCCACAGCCAAGACTCTGAGAGCGAAACGTGCTCCGCCCATCTGCGTTCGCTCTGAGATGGATTCATGGGCGCACCCTTTAAACAGCAAATCTGAATTAAATCCAATAAATAATTCACACAGAAAACGATGAAGGATGATGACTGATGGGCCGAAACGCCGAAACACGCCGAGTAACCCCGGCTCTCTCTGCAGAGCCAGATCTGCTCCAGAAACGTTCAGAGCAGTCAACTACTAATACGTTGATATCAGAGAAACGGGCTCGTGGCCAGAAGGCCGTCTGGGGTGGACTGACAGATCTGTAGCTGCTCGCTCACCAACAACACGAGGAAAAGTATTCACGGCACGAGTCAAACCATGCTAACCATGCTAACCTAACACCTCATGCTACGTTGATATGGTCCATTACCAGCTGAAATAATAGTAATGATAATAATAATACTTTTTTATAGAATGCTTTTCACAGCTCAAAGATGGTTTAGAGAGACAAAGTCAATTAGAATCAGATAAACATACCGAAGAAAGAGCCGAGTCGTGATGGAGTCAAAGTATCCGAAAGTGCACACGACCATCTCAGAGCACGTTTCACTGATACCAGATGGGTATCACGTGTTTAAACATGGTGCAGTGGTGCCCATTGCTCTTTAAAAACAAAGTTTTTATTTTTGCACAATTTAAAATACGCAAAATGACAAAGACAACAAATAAATTACAGTAGGGACGCACAGTTATGTCCAAAATGCTTATTAGGATAACGTTGATCAATATTGAGATCACAAATATTTACCACGATTATTCATTGTTGTTAAGGACAAAACATTTTATTTTCACATTTAAAAAAAATAACTACAAAATAAATAAATCTATTAATAAGAATAATGTATTATCTTGTTTATTATTATTACACGTGTAGTCACTGTAAA